>NW_019739223.1:410909-411820 GCF_002891405.2 Cryptotermes secundus | reverse complement strand
ATTTTGTAACCGGTCCTCTGTATAATAGTATGGGAGTCCCGGTCTACGAACAAGATGAGTCTTTGGCCTTTTGACTCAGGTTGCTTATTGAGTACCCTCCAGTACTCAGTATGAAGTCCTGGATTGAGGTCTGCAGTGCATTTCAGCAGCTCCTCCTGATTCTGGGCAACTTTGACCCTAATCCAGAGAGCCACTTTAACAGGCTTGGGTAGGTTCCTGGCATCAGTAGCCTTCAGTCTGGCCCCAGATTCCAGCCCGTGGTTGTCAATGACTTTGGTGAGCCATTGACCAGATTGTTGGTCGCCACATGCATAAATAAGTGCACCTCCCACTAGTCTCTAGGCTTTCAGGTGTGGTAGTTCTCCCCTTGGAGTCCTACGTAACACCTCTCCCAGTGCTTCCAGAATGGAATTCTGGTCATCTTCGGTAAGCTTATCCTCAGGATGTTTCCATGAAGATAGCTACTTTGATATTGGGCAGAGCCTCCTTGTAAGTCCCTGGGCCTTTTCGGAGTTCTGGCCATTTCTGTAGGGGTACTGCCCTCCAACCATGGCCTCTTAAAGGTACCGGTGGGGGTTTCTCTCTGCTTGGGCGAGCCTGCATTTTCTGGTTGCTAACTGCCCCCAGTTCTGCTATGCTTGCCCCAGCTCTTGCCTTTTTCAACTTCTGTCCATGGTGTGTCAGTACTACTGACTCCCAATAGAGGTTTTGGTTTTTCCTCCGGTAGGTTTCGAACCACTGGTTTGTCCCTGCCTTTGGCTAAAAATTCAACAGCAGGTTCGCTGGTTGCACCTGGGTCCCTTAGTGGTTCACCAGAGCTTCCAGCCCCGTGCTGAAGCATTTCTTATAGGGATCCCCTTGGAGGAGTGTCCCTCTTCAGTTTAAGGTCCTACGATCGTATTTTTTTTTTT
>NW_019739223.1:404506-408325 GCF_002891405.2 Cryptotermes secundus | reverse complement strand
AGTGTAACATTTTTTTACAGATATTAAAATCTGTAAATTAGAATATCTGATTCTATATTCTTTCTACATTAAAGGAGCGTTCATTTCGTTCGTTTATCATAAAAAATGTAGAAATCACACCATTTTTAGAAACATGCTTACAATTTCATCGCTCTAGAAGGGTGGGCATTTAAATAAACTCTGTCCAGCTGCCCCTACCGGAAATTAAATGGCCCGTCCGATAAAGGTTAATGGGAGTGCGACACCAGTTAGTAATGAGGTTGCGACCAGGGCAACCTACATGAGAGAGTCGCCCCTGGGGGTAGCTTATGAGCTCCCCCATTCCCACCCCTCCACATGGTTTGGTCAAACCGTTTTAGAGTGTTGAGCCCTAAGGCTTGCGGCACCTTATCGGTACTCTAGGGAGGCAACTCAAATAGCCGAAGCTATCCCCATGGGAGTGCTCTCCCGCATTTGTCCCAGGTACACCGTAATGACACCCAAGAGTCATTATGCTGCCACGTGGGAGGCTCTGGTCATATAGCCATTGCCCTTTATGGGAACTTAGCTGCCAGCCCTGGAAGGTCATACTGATTCAGATCCCGAGACTGTTGTTGCCCGGCGGGACAATGAGGAAGTGTCCCAATGCTGTATCCCAACACATCCCTGATCCATGATGCGTCCCCACCAGAGACACAGCCATGGTTCAGCCAACCTCACCAAGGATGGCATCATTACCACCTGTAACATGCAACATAAAAAGTCACAGTTACCCCGGGATCAAACCAGGGCAGCCATGCTGTAAGTATCTGACCGACGTAACCGCTGGCCGCCTCCAAGATAGGGTGGACATCTTACTGAGGTGGATTTTTACTGCCACAATGAAGAGAAAAGAATTTAAAATTTATACTGAAGCCACATTTTTAAATTTGTTTCAGTATTTGTTCATTCTTAGGAGGTCGGGGTAGTGCAGTCTATATATCTACTGACTACAGTCTGGATGACTGAGGGATTAAAGTTTGAGTCCCATTAGGGTCAAGATTTTTCATTTCTCCATGTCATCCAGACCAGCTCTGGGGTCCACCCAATCTCCTTTCCAGTGGGTACCGGGTGCTCTTTCCCTGGCGGTAAAATGCCTGTAGTGTGAAACTGACCAGTCCCCTCCATCTAGTGTTGAGGTCAAGAAAACTTGGATCTATACATTCACTCCTCCATATGACTTAATGGTAGGGGGTTGTTAATTCTTAAATATGAAACATTCTCATTTTGTTTCCCATTCACTGCTGAATGAGAATGCAATGTATTGAACGATATTCATCAACCCCAAGTGCCAGACACTTATGATTTTATTAATGTACTTCAAATGCCGCTTGTGCCCTGACAAACTCTTAAAGTAAATTTTTTTAGATTAGTCTCAATATGTTACTTATTTTCTGTTTAGCCACTTTAAATGATTTGAGGCTTTCACGGCGGTGACTATGAAGAAAGCAGTCTTCTGGGATTTGGCACCGTGTATATGTGGTGTTAACCGACGTTTCGGAGGAACGTATCGCCCCCATCTTCAGGGTAGAAGAAAAAGTATAAGAAATCTGCAAGCGACAACACCGTGAGAAACGGTAAAGCAGACCGTTTCTCACGGTGTTGTCGCTTGCAGATTTCTTATACTTTTTCTTCTACCCTGAAGATGGGGGCGATACGTTCCTCCGAAACTTCGGTTAACACCACATACACACGGTGCCAAATCCCAGAAGACTGCTTTCTTCTTTCACTTTAAATGAGTTTGTGTACATTATCACATTTCCATGAACAGAAGATGTAGTGTAGCCAGAGCAGGTCTTAGAATCAATACTGGACTTGTGCCATTGTAAGAGACCAGTCTTGAATTTATTATAATTACTGTTTCATAGTAGAGCAGTACTTGTGCTTTTCTGCAGCAGAGCCTTTATCGTTTATGGGTTGTGCAAGAAATTTGAGTTGGAAGAGGTGGAGGTATCCTTATCGTTGCCCAACTTTGGCTAAGCATAGAATAGCGATCTCTACTATACATGATTAGAACTGACAAATATTGGGTTTGGTTATGGCTCTGGAATTATGATCAGAACTCTTTGAAGGGCCCTGACAGCATCAGGGTCATGCAGTGAAGCTAGCGACAGTCTGAATGCTTGGTGTGACTGAAATAGTCATCAGTCTCAGTAGCAGTGGGTTTGCCAGAAGCTGTAGATTTCAGTGTTTGATTTGTTTCATTCTGGTCCATCACACTAACAATGTCACATTGGACGGAGTGATTTGTATTTGTAATTTCAGTGTTTGTTTCGTTGTAAAAATTTGGTATTTTTTTCTGAGAGTTCATGCTTTAGTTAATGGTTGCTTAATACATTTTCTCTTTTATAGGGACCTTCTAAATAAAGACCAAACAAAGAAATATGAATTGCGTGAAAACTCGGATGTTGGAGTATATGTTAAGGATATATCTTCATTCGTGTGTAAAAGTGTGAAGGAAATTGACCAAGTCATGTATATTGGGAACCAGAATAGAAAAATTGGGTATGTATATAATATATCCACTGTTGTAATATAATATGATTTATTTTGCAGGACTCTGCTTGAAGAAGCCATGTTAAGAGTGTTTCTAATCACATTATAAACTTGTTTGATTGACTTTAGTAACAGTTTTTTTGACTGCTCACACATTTGCTTACTCTAAACAAACAATGTCTCAGGAAGAAGTGAAAACCTGTAATACCAGATTTTGTTTCACAGTCTAGAAATGTAAAGTGGTCCTAGCAGGCTGAAGGTTTGATCTTGATTTTTCTCTTAATTTGTTTTATGATGCTGGCATCACATTTTGTAGTTTCAGGTAGTAGGATTGATTGATTAGCATATAATGAATTGAAAAGAATTTGTAAGGATGTGGTCATGGTATAATTGAGAGAGTGAGGAAAACCAGCAAAGTCCTCAGCCAAGATACTTGTCACAGCTGAGATTGGGTCACCTAGTGTTTGTTCTTGTCTCTACAGAGTGAATTTTGATGTGTCCTGTGATTGATAATCCAGCTGTGAAATTCATGCTTATCTGCTTTCTTCATCCTAAAAACATGAGTGCTGTGGAAATCCATCTTGAATTGTGTGTGGTTTACGGCCAGAATGTAATGAGTGAAGGAACTGTAAGACAGTGGTGAAGAGATGTTCATGATGAAGAGTGGTCGACCATCTGTAGTGGATGATGCTCTTGTTCAAAATGTTCACCAAAAAAATTAGTGAAAAATGGTGCTTAATAATTTCAGAACTTCCATGTGAATTCCCACAAATTTCACACGCTGTTCTCTACAAGATTATCACAGTTAGGCTTGGCCAGGCTCTCTCAACCAGGATTCTCCAGGACCCAAGGGTTCCACAAAAGGTTGCTAGGGGTTCTGTGATAGATTGTGAAATACTCATATGTATATATGTACATATTCACTCTTATGTGTGTTTATATTAATAATGATCACTTAAAGATATCTGTTTCCCATATTTGACATTTACAACTTACATCAGAAAATAATATTAGCTTATTACCTTTTTAATCATTAAAATTATTATGGTTATTCAATATTTAAAGAAGTTATTTGATTGAAGAAAGTTGTCTTCTGGGTTTAGACACCGTGTATTCTTCGTTTTGGCCGACGTTTCGGAGGAACATAGCACCTCCATCTTCAGAGCAGTTGAATAGCTGCGGAGAGCAGTAGCTGTGGTGATAGGATGTGGAAGGTGCTACTTATATACGAAGTAGGCAGGGGGGGTGGTTAGGGAGAACGGACCAATGGGAGCAGTGGAGAGCGAATAAGGCCATATATGGTGT
>NW_019739223.1:373463-403874 GCF_002891405.2 Cryptotermes secundus | reverse complement strand
GGGTTTTTCTTGACTACCGCACTTCCTAGTGCTATTGACCTCAGTTTCCTGTACCCACTGGCCGTCCCCCTCTCCCTTAGTCACACACCATATATGGCCTTATTCGCTCTCCACTGCTCCCATTGGTCCGTTCTCCCTAACCACCCCCCCTGCCTACTTCGTATATAAGTAGCACCTTCCACATCCTATCACCACAGCTACTGCTCTCCACAGCTATTCAACTGCTCTGAAGATGGAGGCGCTATGTTCCTCCGAAACGTCGGCCAAAACGAAGAATACACGGTGCCTAAACCCAGAAGACAACTTTCTTCACTGTCATCGCCGTGAAAACCTCAAAACTTACAAAGTTATTTGATTGTTTCAGTAATCTTAATATAACAGTTACCATTTAAATTAATTGGAAACAAGTGTGCCAAAATTGAAATAGTTTATTGTAGTGGGTTTCATTCTTTTGTGGTAACTTTTATTTGAAGGTAGAACAAATGGAGACAGGCATGATGAATGGGGACTGGCATTTTTTGTTTGGCGACACTGTTGTGTTTTACAGAATGTCTGACAGTCCCATGTGACAATTTTAGAAGAAAAGAATTGTGATAAAAAAGGGCGAGTTCAATCCCAGGAGTAGACCATTCTGATGAACTTAGTGATAAAGAATGACAAGCTTCTGACAAATTTCACTGCACTAGAATAACAATGGGCCCAAAATCGGCCCGTCTTTGCAATGGGCTTAACACAGACTGGTGATTCTAGTTGTCCTATTCCATTGTACCTTTTCTGTGGCAGACGACTTACAAATGCAGGAATGGCTCCGGCAAAATAGAGAGGACATGAGGTACAATTCACAGCCAATAGTCTAGTAAAAGTGCTGATTATCTGAAACAGCTGTTGGAATCTCAAAATGAACAGCGTAAGGCTTTCGCTAGTAAAGTTACAGTCAGTGAAATGGCTCAGAAAGCAAGTTATTTAGTAGCAGAACTTATTGCACAGAAAAGTCACACCGTTGGTGACAACCTAATAATCCCAGCATGTAAAATTATAGTGGATAAAATGCTGGCACAGGTTGTATGATAAACTGAAAATGTTCCACTTTCAAACAATATGATAAATAGAAGTCTTGATGACATGTCACATGATGCTAAAGAGGTTTTGAGTGACAAACTGAAAAATACCAGTTTCTCTGTCCATGTTGATGAGTCAACAGATTTCGCAAATGAAAGTTGTATTGTAGCATTTGTAAGATTTGTAAATGGCGGTGAGATTCAGGAGAACTTTCTGTTGCAAAGAGCTGCCTGAAACAAGCACAGGGTAAGATATTGTGATGTGGATGGTGCAACGGGAAATGGGGGTCGCATGAACTCTGGTCTCGCGAGTGACATCACATACCCCCACTCCTTCCATCAGTAGGCAACGCTCTGTGGGCGCCCCCTCCCCCGCGGTGATGTGGCAGAAGAGCAGCTGTGTTGTTACCAAGGGATACCATGGTTGCTACGCAGCAATAAACAGCTCTCGACAGCGTTGCTAGCAAGACCTGTAAACACAGTGTCAGGCAACAGCAGTACCTATCACGTAACTGTTTTCTGTGTTGTCCGTGCCAAGGCTAAATAAGGAGCAGCGAACACTATTCGGTAGTGAGTGATTAGTTAGTGAGTAGTGAGGATTGAGCCAGTTACTAGTGAATGAGTTACTAGTGAGTAACGATTAACCAGTCAGTTGCAGCCCAGCATTCGCCAGAGTGATTTGAAGTCCATTGTTATTGAGTTGTATCGAGTGCATGGCAGTAACAACAAGAGAAGTATTTGTGATACTGCAGATGGCAGTAGTTGTAAAATTGTAAATTATGTGATTGTGAAAGTGAGTGTTCAATAAATTTGCTATATCAAATACGGCGTGAAGTTATTTGTTGCATTATACACCCAACACATGACAATATATTTACTGTCTTGTCTTTATATCTGAGAAATAAAATGTCTTGGGAGAGCTGTATTAGGCATATGTACTGATAGTGCCTATCAGTGGTTAGTTCCGTTGGAGGTTTTGCTTCTCATGTTAAAAAAGAAATTTAAAAAGTTTGAATTATGCTACAGAAATGGTTAACTTTATCAAAGAAAGACCAGTTCACTCTAGAATGTTAAAAAAAACTGTGGGAAAACCTGGGTAAACAGCACATAAATATCCTGCCACATACAGAAAAGTGGTAGCTTGACAGAGGAGGAGTTCTCAACAGTGAGCTGAACGGTGAATTACAGGATTACTTTCAAGGTAAGCCAGATTTTGCGAAGTGCTTTGAAGGTGAAGAATGTTTGGAGAAACTAGCCTACTTAGCAGACATTCTTTATCACGTGACCCAGTTGAACAAGTCTGTGTAAGGCCATGGAGAACATATTTTGACTTCAAGTGACAAGATTCTTGGATTTAAAGGAAACAGAATCTTTGGTAAAATCATGATGTGAAAGGAAATCTTCAAATGTTTCCACAGCTGCTGGGGCTTGAGTGTGAAGTAGGATATCAGCAAGTCTCAATTCTTATTGAAAACCACATGGAAGAACTGTGGAACAAAGTTAAACATTATTTTCCCTCCCTTTCAACACAAGTGTATGTCTGGGTGAGGAACTCTTACTCTCAATCATCTGCTCATCCTGAGAACTTGACTTTGAAAGGTGAGGAAGAACTTTGTGAGCTGCAGTCTGATTGTACCCTCCAGATGAGATTACTGACCCATCCTTGGACAAGGTCTGGATTTCCATGATAGAGGAGTATTCTGCCATTCACAGGAAAACAATAAACAAAATGCTGCAGCTTCCGACTTCTTGCATGTGTGAGCAAGCTTTTTCTTGTTTAACAAGTATGAAGAGCAAAGCTACAAATTGTCTTGTTAAAGATGAACCCTGTGTGTACTATATGAAGTTCAACTCTGAAGTAAGTACCTGTATTTAGGCAACCAGAAACAAGCACAGGTTTCACATTAAAGAAGTAAATTTCATTTACAAATTTTTAGAATATTTTTGTTCATATTGCTTTGATTTATATTGTGGTTTTCAGTAACCTACTGTTCAACCTTGTCAATAAATTTTCATGTTGTACATGGCACTAATTATGATCAATTTACAACCTTCATTTACATGAAATCCAGAGTATACCTTTATAAAAAATGTTTATGCAGGGGCTTTCTGAGACTTGAAAATTATTTCAACGGTTCCTCCAAGTTAAAAAGCTTGAGGAAATGTAGGCTAGGCTATCATTAGTTTTGGGCAAGATGAATTCCAGATATTCTCGCGGGTATGGCTTTGAATTTTTAGAGCAGTACTACAAAGATGGTGATTAATTTCTCAGTCACATCATATGAGTAACAGGTGATGAAACTTGGGTTTCATTTGTGAATATTGAAACCAAAGAACACTCAAAGCAGTTGGATGCACACACATTTGCCAAACAAGCTGAACAATTTAAAATAAAGGTCTGCCAGAAAGCTGATGACAGCTATTTTCTGGGACAGAAAAGGAGTGCTGATGGTCGAATTCATGCAACAAGGGGCCACAATAATGTCAGAAGTGTATTGCGAAACACTAAAACTGCTTAGGGCTTGCCAATCAGAACAAAAAGTGTTTAATGCTGACATTCTGTATAGTGCTCCTCCATGACAATGTGAATCTGCACTCCAGCACCACTGGAACATTGCAAGTGGGACTTGGTTAACCACCCTTCTTACAGCTCTTGTCCCTCTCTTAACAACTACTGCCTGTTTACCTACCTGAAGAACTGGTTTTAATCACAGCACTTCAACAATTATGAGGAGTTGATAGAAGGTGTCAAAGCAAGGCTGAGCTCACAGGCAGCAGACTACTTTGACATAGATATTCAGAAACTAACTCCCCAGTGTGACCAAGTGCTTCAATTCTGGCAGTAACTACGCTGAGAAGTAGTTTAAATATGTACTTTTTTTTTATATATAATAAAATTTTTCCCTCTGTTGCTTATTTTGTTAAGAGCTCACTGGAAGTTACTTTCAAATAGCCCTCGTGTATGTACTGAATTTCAGAAACCTTGCATAGTAATTATATAGTACATCATTCAAACCACTTTTATACTGATGTAACAACAATTCTCTCTTATGATGAAAAAGAAAGGCAATATTTTTATTTGTCTTGTCCATAGGTATTTGCAGTGGTATCATAATTGTATTTTTGTTCTTCCATGTCATTGATCATTAAGATAGAGACTGAAATATATGCTGAAATGACCATAGTCCAATATATGGAACATCCAAAACACTCAGTGAATACTTGAAAGCATGCATACACTTAATTCAGCCATATGATTATGAATATTCTTTTATGTAGTAATGGAACAAATAACAGTATATGCGGTGAGTCTTACATACCTTAAATGTAATCATTATGTTCTTCACTTATAGGCAAGCAGGAACATCACAGTATAAATATATGGTTGCAGCTACTTTGTTAGCAGAATGTGGAAACATTGTTTATGGCAACTGTGAGGCAGCACCATAAAACTGATAGAGCAGTCCTTCAGTCTCAAGGCTGTGAAGAGGTTGCTGCTGTTGACGTGCTAGTGTTGTGGTGTTCTGTGTTCACACAGACCACCTGTGTGGCCTCCATGATCAACTGATCAATCTCTTGCCAAGTTGTGGCACCATCCAAAGAACATTTTGTATACCCAGCGTTGTAACACATGGGATGAGCCATGGAATGTCTTTAAACCAGCTGGGGCTACAATATGCAGCATGCCTAATGTGTCTCAGTGAACCAGGAATCCTTGGCAAACCAGGATCTCTTTGTGGTGGACCATTTAAACATCTCTTGTAAACTATTAGTAACTGGTCAGATGCCATTCATTTCAAGCCTAATAAACTGTTTATCCACAACTACATTATCTTTTTCTTCCTCGTGCTTTCTGTTGCAATATCTTGCTAACCAAATGGTTGTAGTCATACATTTATATAAGTTGCAACAACTTGCTAACCAAGTGGTTGTAGCCATACACTTATATAAGTTGCAACAACTTGCTAACCAAGTGGTTGTAGCCATACACTTATATAAGTTGCAACAACTTGCTAACCAAGTGGTTGTAGCCATACACTTATATAAGTTGCAACAACTTGCTAACCAAGTGGTTGTAGCCATACACTTATATAAGTTGCAACATCTTGCTAACCAAGTGGTTGTAGCCATACACTTATATAAGTTGCAACATCTTGCTAACCAAGTGGTTGTAGCCATACATTTATAGACGTGTTTCTGCATGCCTCTTGGGTGTAGAACATGATGCATATATTTAAGGTATGTAATTAAGACACCTGTGTATGTGGATAATATTATCTGCATGTTACAATTTGAAATGCAATTCAATTTAATAACGCTGGATTATTAATTTTCAGTGCCACGAACATGAATGAACATAGTTCACGGTCTCACGCCATCTTCATGATTACAATTGAAATGAGTGGCATTGGAGGGAAGAAAGTGATTCGTGTTGGCAAGTTAAACCTGGTTGATCTGGCAGGGAGTGAAAGGCAGTCCAAAACTGGAGCTACGGTATGTTTTGTTGAGGTACCCCTGAGTTGCGTTATAACAGCTTGAGCACATGTCAATATCACCCACAAGCTGGTGATGTCTGTATTGTAATGTGGACCGTGATGGTTATTAAGAATCAGATTTACTTTTAGATTTCATCAAATGTGAGATGGACCCCTATAATCAGACATCATGAAATTGAGAGAACAATTAAGAGGAAGTAATTTCATTTTAAGACAACTGTTGGGTCATATCATGTCAGAAGAATGCAGAGCAAAATTTTCATGACCATCTCTGATTCTAATAAAAATTTGTTATCTTGTTGGGTCTGCTTAGGAAGTGGCATGCATGAAATTCTACCTTCCTGTGTCCCAAAATTGCAGAGATGCATCATTTTGAAATTTTAAATTTTCCTTAAATTTCACCTTTTTCTGATTCACTAAAATACATAACTGTAATCCTAATTAAGATAAAAACTTGTCTTTAAACTAATCGAAAGCTGTCAAGTGGGACTTTCATTTAATTTGCCACTCACAGTGCTCCAGAGCACATTATCATTTAGGTCTTGACCTTGACAATAAGAATTATAGCCAGATTTATGCATGACTCATCCAGCATTTTAGTTCATGCTTGGTGCCAGTAGAGTTGGTCAAATATTAAAGGACATAATGTTTTAAAACAATGTTGTAATCCCTTGAATGTTAGCCAGAGTGTAGGTTGTAAGAAAAACCTGGACTGGATGAAAAAAAAAGGGTTCCTGATATTCAAAAAGGATTAAGACTGTGGTAAATGTAAGAAAACTATTGCAAATATGCCCAAAACTTTTGGAAATTAAACAGTTGTTTCTTCAAGTCAGAATAGGATATACCATATTACTTTGGCTGTAAGGTGCACATTTTACACATTTTTCTCCATTGAAAAGCATAAATGCATCTTACATTTGAGGAAGGGTGCACTCTTTATAGTTTTTTCTTTTTCCCCCTAAAATCCAGATTCAAAAACTAGATGCATCTTAGATTTGGAGTAACATGGTAATTGAAAAGAAGACTTCCACTTCCTTCTCAGGGATCATTAGAACAGTTGTCACTTTCACTTAAATGTCACAAGAGAAGCACTGAAAGGAAATTCTCAAGAAAATCAAAGGGACCATGAAAAGAAAAATATTCACTTTGACATACTCCAGTGGTGAATGTGTAGTGGTAACACATTTGAGGGAAACATTTCACATGACAGGACTAAAGAGTGGAAAGGTGCAAATTCTCATCATTTCTCTGAAGAGCTTGTCAATTAGGAAAATCCAACAAGGTTTCTAAGCCTCCGGTTACATGAGTCAGACTGCCAAGAAATTAGTGGCTGAGAGAGGAAATTTGTCAAACCAAAATGTTGAACCAGGCATTATGCCTCCTCCTGCAACATCTGAAGTGGGCAAGTGGATTCGCTGTCTGATGAAGTCAACAGGATTGTGCCAGGGACAAAAGAGTAGGCTTCTCAGAGGAGAAGAAGGTACATATTCGGAAACAGCTAATATTGTGTATCCTAAAGAGGAAAAGAGGTTAGAGTTATCCTGAAGGGGATAGTTGATGTGCTGAGTGAACCCAGCTGTACTCCACCCCCTGAAGATGATAAGAGTCAAAATTATAACAAAAGAAAGTGCTGAGAAGTAGCTAAGCTTTTCAAAGCTTAATATTATATTTGAGTATCCTCTTGCATTGAGTTGTCATTTACAGTCTGTTGTTGTAATGCAAGAATTAACAATACTGATTTCCACTTAATCCATACAGTGGTCGTTATTTGTATAAAATGTTATTAAAGCTATTAAAATATTAGAATATATATGCAGTATCATAGTGCTTCATGTTTCGGCCATATGAGGCCATCTTCAGGCAACACTTTTATAAGGAATCTAGTTCATTGTCCACTAATCAAATATCATTCTTTTCATTACATCATTGGTGTTTTCTTCACCACATCTTTTTTGAAATGCAGCTGTTACTCTGCAATGTGTAACATGTATTTAATTAATATAATTCTGGTTTTAATGTTTGGTTATATTTCCTTGTGTATTTAAGTGTTGTGTTTCTGTTCTTAAGTATTTCATTAGTATGTTGTTTTCTTGATTGTGCATATCAAGTGTCCCTTTGCGTTCCCTGTACTGATGTTGATGTGATTGTTGTCGCTTATATTTCATTTTAGGTATCGAGTGTACTGCTTCTTATCGCAAAGCTCACGCACTGTTTGAAAAATAGGGTTGTGTACTTTAATGTATCATTCATGTGTAAATTGTTTCTGCTAATTTTGTAAATGTGATATTTTTCTAGGGTGTTTAAATGCCTGCCCTTCCTCTCCTTACAACGTACATAGTATCTATTCTTGTGCCAAATGTGTGTCTTGTGATAACATAGCCTAACTGTCACAATAGACCACTGTAGGTCGCGGTGCAAGGGCTGAGAAGTTCTACCCCTCATACATTGATTCATTCATTCAACTGTGATACTCTCATAGAGAACTGTGCGTGAAATTTGTGTAAATTCACGTGAAAGTTCTGAAGTTGTGAAGTGCTGTATTTCAGAAACTTTCTGGCCAGCTGTTTGAACAAGATCTTCACTGACTACAGATGGCCAGCCATTTCACTCTTCATCATGTACATATGTTCGCCCATCTTTGAACATTCTACACCATTGTCTTACAGTTCCTTCACTTATTATACTTCGGCTATACACTGCAATAATTCAGGAAGAATTTCTGCAGCACTCGTGTTTTTAGCATGAAGAAAGTGAATAACAGCAAAAATTTCGCAGCTGGCTAGGTTATAATCACAGATCACATCATAACTCATTCTGTAGAGGCAAGAGCAAACACTAGGTGACCAGTTATGTGATGGTTTACAAGGCAGTGAGTCAAGTGACACTACCTTGCTTGGTTGAGCTCTACCCTGCTCCTACGTTAGCTGCCTAAAACACACGGGTTACCTTCCGACTAGCCCTCGTATAACAGTTGCCCTTAAAGTCAAACTTTTAATTATATAGAATTTTTCATACAGGACTTTATGGAGTTAATTCCAATGTTATTTTGATATCCGAAGACATAAAGAAAGATAACATGTTTAATTAATAGATGGTACAAATTTTATGGTGGGTCTTCTCATTGTACTCATTTTGTATTGTGAGTTATTATTTATTATATAGCTTGGTGATGGAAGTGCATGAATATTTTTTTTTGCAGGGTGAAAGGCTTAAAGAAGCCTCAAAAATCAACCTTTCTTTGTCTGCACTGGGGAATGTAATCTCAGCCTTGGTTATTTCATCTGGGAAGGCTCCACATGTTCCATATCGTGACTCCAAACTCACAAGAATTTTGCAAGGTAAGAATAGGTTATTTTACAAACACATTCATAAATGTTAATGGCGTATTGAGAAATTTACCAATGGTCACACATATGGCTGGGGTAACTGTATGTCTTGGTCAGCTGGAACAGTAATGTTTTAGTATCTTTCTCCAGTTGGGTGATTGCGATTTGAACAAATGTCTCTGATTTTAGCTTCTAATCATTTTGTACACTAAAAAAATTGTTTTCGAAGGAGATACTTGTTCTAAAACAGCCCGCTATCAACTCAGAGTTTCATTATACATAGTTTCCGACAAGAATGAAAGCAAGTGAAACACGTGGATAAGAGAATTGTTATATATGCACTTTATTCCTGCTGTAGAATGCTATGCTCGTATGTGATATTTTTCTTGTGAAATTTGTGGATCTTAAAGTTTTGAAACATACATGCATTGTCAACAAAAGTCAAAGCAAAGGAAACTCTTAAAATTCATGAGTGCAAATTGTACAGTAACGCAGTAACCATGGTATGGTTCTGATAGATTCTGAAGCACTCATGATGATAATATACAAATATTTTCATATCTACACAGTTCCTGATACTGAATTAGATACAGTATATTCCATAATGAAACTGATATTGGATGCAAAACTCTGTTTTAGCACGGCACCACATATTTTCTGTTATTACTTTTGGTGGTATAAAGACTTTGAAATACGTGCATGAGCCTCTGAAAGCCTATTTCGTCGGTCAGTCAAAATGGTCAACACTTGTTCTTAATCCTGTATTTAAGCATCCTGTTACATTGCTATATCTGAAACTGTTTATATACTGCACAGTCTGTGAAAAGTGCAACAAATTTTTCCTTTCTTTCACTTCCGTCACAACATATTTCAGCACTAAATGGCCATTTTCAGGTGTCTTACTATGCTAAAACTGCTACACTGCACTAGTATTATCCATTCATCACATATGCGACTGCACGCTTCACCAGTTTGACTACGATTATGATGTCTTGAATCATGAAGCATGCAGTCACGTATGTGATGAATGGGTAATATTACTGCAGTGTGACAGTTTTAGCATAGTAAGACACCTGAAGATGGCCATTTAAGACCTAAACATATTATGTCAAAAGTGAAAGAAAGAAGGAACAATTTGTTGCAATCTTGACAAACTGTAGTACATAAACAGTTTTACTTGTTCTTAATTTTATTCAAAATGAGAGTAGCAAGGTCTGGTTGCTAGTTCTGCATAAGCAATTAGATAATTTTATCAGATTACTTTTCTTAGGCACACTGCAGCCACATGTTGAGTGCTACTTGTAGTCGAAAAAGCTTCTGCAGGCGTGCCGTAGCCACAGATGGCATAAAGGTGGCCACAGCTGCCCACTTTGAAAGGTTAAGTCAGACACGGCTGCTTGCTGTGAATCACCTTTTAGTGATTCCGAGGGTAGTTGATGACATAGCCTCACGTTTCGCTGTTTAATAACTGGTTCTGTAATATGATGTACTGGGCACCACTCAGTAGAGAACATCAGACCTTCACAGGACCATTAAATGGGCCTTGGCTTCAGCAAGACTGTCAAACAAAACCCACGACAAACTTCACAACGCCTACACTTTATTTAATTTTGATTATTTACATCGTTAGTATCACACATAATGGCTATACACAGTTCCTTTGTTCCTCTTTCGAGGAGAGACTCTTACACATGTCTTAACTGTTTAAAAGCTAGGCATTGTCTGTCTTTGAACAAAGAATTGCATTATAACGCTACCATTGCAAGGTATGACATCCAGTAACTGGCGTTTTTGATTATCTGTACTTTGGGAAGTACTGGGTCAACTGCCTTAAGCAGACCATACACGATCAGTAATAATGTCATTACCTTCCTTCATTACTCCTTCATTACTTTTCAACCTTACACGATCATTTTAAATGACATTATTTGCTTCAGTACTGCTCAACTCATCAAGAGAGAAGCACATTTATTTTGTGTCAGTTTTTTTGAGGATTATATGGATCCTTGCAGAAAAGCATGTATAGCTATAATTTTAGCATTAGGCACAAAACGAAATGTTAAGTGCCGATGCTGGATGAAAACTGGTTACAAAAATGTGAAAAGTATTTGCATGTTGTGCTAAAAGAAATTGGTGCGATGGAATCAGAGGATTACAGAAACTATTTTTGTATGAGTGAAGGAACATTTGATAAGTTGCTGAGAATGGTCGAACTATTGTTAATAAGGAAGGACACTAATATAAGGGAGAGTTTACCGGTGAATGAAAGATTTGCAGTGACCCTGAGGTACCTGGCTACAGGAAGAAACTTTGAAGACCTCAGGTTTTCAGCTGTCATGTGATCTGCTACAATAAGTGTTGCTGTTGTTGAAACACGTGAAGTGCTTATATACGTCCTGCAGGAGTATATGAAGGTAAGTCCTCTTTTGTATAATTGTTTTGTATCAATGATTTGCTCATGGTATATGTTAAAATTCAAGTGCAGTAGGGTATATTTAAAACATATCAACTAGTTGGAAGTTATTTATTAGAATACAATATCTTGAACAATGAAACGCATAAAAATTCTATTTAAAAGGATGTGACTAACGAAACGTGAAACTAGCAATGAGACTGTTACAGAACAACATAAAGGATCATAATTAGGATTTAAAGTTTGTAAAGAATGTAGGCAATGCATCTTCTTGTTCATCAGCTGGAGAGGGACGAGAAGAGGTATCCACAGATGAAAAGGATTGAAGTGATGACCTCCTTACAGTTATAGGGAAAGAAGTTAGCAACGAAATGGTCCTGTACATGGGATCCTCGTTGATTTTCATAGAATATCTGTGTAGAGTGTCTTGACTCACCTCAAAAAGGATATCACTGATAGCTTTCCCAGCTAAAGCTCTTTGCTGAAGATCCAGTGTATTGAGTTTCTCACCCCAAGCCTTGGCAGTAGTCGGGATATTTTCTTGGGGTTCCCTCGGTTGGTCCAGATATGAACAAGCTTTCTGTAGAAGCTTGTTTTGTTTCACCATTGGTCCAAGTACACGTTGTTTCTTGGGGTGAGGTGGTGGTGGAAGAACTGATGATCGTGATGCGGTAGGGGCTGCTGGTGTCAGGAATTGTTCTCCGTGTACCTCACTGTCTGTTCCATCATGAGTGTCCTGAATATAGATAAAACTGTTGTTATTGTTTTTGTTACTATATTTATCTTGTATTTATATATTTGTTGTATCTAAATTTCACTGTTTTTTTTTTCAGTTTCCCAGAACTCCTGAGGAATGGGTTAACATCGCTAGTGATTTCAGCCATCTTCATCAATTTTGGAATACCATGGGGGCAGTTGATGGCAAACATATTGCCATTAAAAAACCTGTGAAATCAGGTTCCTTATACTACAGTTGCAAAGGGTTTTTCAGCATCGTGCTGTTAGCTGTGGTAAACGCAACAAAGGAAATCATCATGGTAGATGCTGGCATGAATGGATGAATATCAGATGGAGGAGTTCTGTACTACTCAAAATTTGGGGAACCTGTACAGCAAAGAGCACTGAATTTGCCAAAACCCACACCATTACCAAACACAGCTGAACGTTTTCCATACGTGTTTCATCGCGGACGAGGCATTTGCATTAGATGTAAATTTAATGAAACCCCACTCACAGAAATTTCTTAATGAAGCTCAACATGAATTCAATAAAAGATTGTCAAGAGCTCGTGTAGTTGTGGAAAATACTTTAGGAATTCTCGATTCAAAATTTAGTGTATTTCAGAAGCAAATCAGCCTTGAACCGCAAAAGGCCAAAACAGTCACAGTGGCTTGTTGTTACTTGTACAATTTCCTTGCAAAGGAAAGTGATCAAGTATATTTTCACCCAAATGAAAAAAGTACTGATGAATATGACCTTGCAGATTTACAAAGCACTCTGAACAGAAATAGTACCTGGGATGCAAAGAAAATCTGAGATAAATATTGTGAGTACTACAACAATGAAGGCAAATTGGAGTATTTACCATTTGTAGCAGCAGGAAACACCAGCAACTTATGAAACTTTTCTTTGTATGTATTTGATTACAGAGTGTAAAAATAAAGTGTATTAAATGCTTGAAAAGAAATTGCTTGTTTCTCTTAGTTTAACGATAATAAGAAAGAAAATAATAATATTCATAATAAATTCTGCCAAGCTGTGAGAACATAGTTCAGTATTCATTGACTACAGCCCAGGCCTGTTTTAACAACAGTAGCTAGAATCATAGATCTGACCCCATGAGATTTTCTGGGGTTCATCTCCTCCCTGGTGTTTGTGTGTGTTTAAAGGACTTCTGGTTCAGATCGGTCAAAGGGTTTTCTATCTGTAATCACAAAATCTCAGTGGGATGAAATTACGGGTGGAGGATTATATGGGGTTTCATGGTGGCTTGCATTAACCGCAGAGCCAATTTCATTTAAATATTTGACAGAAAATTATGTTGCCTGTCCACCAGCTTGAAGGACCCGGCATTGCCCAGTTTCTGCCTTCTCTTTGTAAGAAATATAATGTAAGGCCGTTTGTCCACCTTTAACACAATTTTGGGCACCCATTAAAATTTTGATGATCCTCAACTTTGAACTCCCCTAAAAATCTTGATGACCCCTTGTGTAAAATTTGGACAAATCTTGACACATGACACATGCAAAGGTTCTAATTGTTACAGTAACAGAAGGGCTATGATGCAGAATTCTCTATTATGTATACAGATAAAAATTATTGTTAATAATGTCGCGTATTGGGCGTATANTACAGCCCAGGCCTGTTTTAACAACAGTAGCTAGAATCATAGATCTGACCCCATGAGATTTTCTGGGGTTCATCTCCTCCCTGGTGTTTGTGTGTGTTTAAAGGACTTCTGGTTCAGATCGGTCAAAGGGTTTTCTATCTGTAATCACAAAATCTCAGTGGGATGAAAATACGGGTGGGGGATTAGATGGGGTTTCATGGTGGCTTGCATTAACCGCAGAGCCAATTTCATTTAAATATTTGACAAAAAATTATGTTTCCTGTCCACCAGCTTGAAGGACCCGGCATTGCCCAGTTTCTGCCTTCTCTTTGTAAGAAATATAATGTAAGGCCGTTTGTCCACCTTTAACACAATTTTGGGCACCCATTAAAATTTTGATGATCCTCAACTTTGAACTCCCCTAAAAATCTTGATGACCCCTTGTGTAAAATTTGGACAAATCTTGACACATGACACATGCAAAGGTTCTAATTGTTACAGTAACAGAAGGGCTATGATGCAGAATTCTCTATTATGTATACAGATAAAAATTATTGTTAATAATGTCGCGTATTGGGCGTATAACGTGACAAATAACTTCATGATGTATTTGATGTAGCGAATTTTATTTCACATTCGCACTTACAATCACCCAAATTACAGATTTACGGTTACTGCTATCTGCAGTATCACAAATAATACACTCCAAATGCCACAATACAACTGACTAGTTGCTGGCTAACTCAGAACTAACTCGGAGGTAGCTCGAGGACTGACTCGGCGGTAGCTCCAGGACTGACTGACTCAGTACAACTCACTTCGGCGACTGTCCACATTAAAACTAACTGTGAATAGCCTTCGCTGCTCCTTATGTGTAGCCTTGATGGGACAATTGTCGTCTGGTCCGTGTTGCTAGCCACGCTGTCCGGAGTTGTTGACTGCTGCCTAGCAACCGCGATATCCCTCGGTGACGTCACCGCTGTTGATTCGCTTTGCATAGCTTCAAGGTCGCGGGGACTCGGCTAACATCGGCTCCGCTCGTGAAGTCACCGCGCGTTGCATAGCTACCAGGATGCGGGGTGATTACTCGCCTATTACGCGAGCGCTGCGTTACCGCTACGTGCAGCTGGGGAGGTAGGGGTCAACATGTCACAATAAAATTTGTATATGTAGGTACTTACCTGGTCTACCTGTTGTACATTGGCATTGACTGGTTGCTCAAATTTGTCGAGAAACTGGAGGGTGTAAAATACCCAGGAAGTAGGCTGATACAATTCATCTGTACCACTTCCCAATCTCTTAGATGTCACAACTTTCTTTAATTCCTTCCTGTAGTTATGGCGAAGCGTGTTGATTTTTCATCTCACATTAGCGTGACTAGGCTCTGGTTTTTTTTTAACATATATATTCAGCATTTTGTCAAAGGCCATATTTATTTTTGTCTTATTTAAATACATTTGGTTATTTGGGTTCCACAATTCTGGTAGGGCTTCGCCCTCTTCTGCAGTCACGTCACTTGTAGGGGATTCAGTGATGGAGAAATTAGTTTCGCTGCCCGTGTCTAGTTATAGTCACTCTGACTCCACAAAGCAAAATGAGTAATGAAGGAGTAATGACGCGCACACTACACGGTCATTACTAATGACAGTATCTCCACCATGTGCCAGTAATGATGCCTCGAAATCAGATAATCCGGATTCGCATCATTACTGACCATCATTCCAGTTCCATCTGCCTTACATGCTCATTATTAATGTCATTCCAATAAGGTAATGACATTACTGATCGTGTAAAGTCTGCTTTATGAAGCTTACATCATGCCTTACTAAACAAAGAAAGAAATAGGATCACAAGTTTTTTCAGAAGTCATAAGACGTTTAGTTATCGTCACTCAGTGTATAGCCTATGAGTAACGTAGCGCATGATAATGTATGCAATTCCCTCAAATTCATGATTTAAGTCTTACAAAAATACAGTAGTTATAAAAAAATAAATGTATACATAAAGTAGGTGAAGTATATTATTAAAAAGGAGTAATAGGTTACATAATTTTATGAAGCCAGTACAGCATGTGGAGTGATAGTCTGGCTCTCTGTTTGAAGTAGTTAACAAACTAACAGCAGCAGCAACCTGACGCTTTTATAGTCTCAGTACTTACAGCATCGTTAAATAACCAACTAGAAAACTAAAAAATACACAGCAGAAGGAGGAGGATGAAAGTGACTGAGAGGTGAGCTTCTTTCTTCTTTGTTTTAAAGAGGAGATGTGATCAGCTTTCAGTGTAAATGTGCCCTTCCCTTGTCATTCTATATTTAGCAGGATTTCAGTCTCAGGTCTTGACGGAGTTATATTGATGAGAAATAATGAGTTCAGGATTTACAAAATCCATAACCGCGAAATTTTCAGGATCTTGATGCCACATGCCATTTGCAACAGCTGATGTAGTGTAAGCAAACATAAGAGCCAAGCAGCAGTCCAGACAACTGCATGTGTGACTGGTAATGGCAATAATTATTTACTTAATGAACTCTATCAAATGTTGATGAGGATTTTAGTTAACCAGTTAAGTATATATATTTTGTGTTCTGATCTCTCCCACAGTGAGACATTAAAGCTTCCTGGACATTTAAATTTCTTACTGCGGTGTTTATTTTTATAATTTGTTGCTTCCTTGTTAAAATTAAGTGTCTTAACGACGTGTCATTTATATCCTGTGTGTTTGTGAGGCCATAGCTTAAGATTTCGTCACCTGGGTCAGTTCTTCATGGAACCAATTGACCTTTATGGCGACCCCATAAATGAAGTCGTATATTTCATTTGAAGTATAGGATTAATAAAGGGTTAATCCAAAGCGGAAGCACAATAGATAATTGAAGATCGCAGTGTGAGGGCCAGATTTTATGGCCCACCCCTTATACACATGTGTCGTTACAAAATTATGAAACAAGGATTACACACTCCAGATATAACTGTACTACAGCACTCACTAAGTCTCGAAAGCACACTATAAGTCTTCCGCTCGATGACTTCTTAGTTATCGCACACTCGCAGGCTGCTAGCTTGAGAACTGTTGATAACACACTCGCTCGACTACTGTTGAACTTGGTGACTGCTGCTATATGTCAACTCGACTCAGCGACTGTTACTTTACAACTCGGAAATGTCTTCGGTGATGGCCACATTACAACTAACTCGCAGCCGCTGTGCGGCTCACTTATATAGTCGCAGTGCTTGCCTGTTGCGTAATGAGTGCCACATCATCCTGTTGTGTCACCGCCGTCGACTCGTGTGGCATAGCTACCAGGTTGCGGGGGCTCGGCTAACTTCGGCTCCGCTCGTGACGTCACCGCGGGGAGAGTGGCGGGGTGATGACTCGCCTATTACGCGAGCGCTACGTTACCGCCACGTGCCGCTGGGGAGGTAGGGGTCCTTCGTTGCGCAACATGTCACAGTATGCTACTCTTGTCACTGACACATATTTCAGTTCCCAATATGTTATCACAGTGGCATGTCTTGACTCGTGCACATTCACTATGCAGTCCTAAACAGTGTCTGATGTTTAGAAATGAAACGTGATCATAGAAGTTGACTGACACAGCCATCTCCAGCCTAAACACGCACTCACATATTTGATTATTATTACATTTCACTATGACCTACTACAGCTCTGCCTCGTTGATATCACATGTTTCTTATTCCTGTGTGGGCTGAATTTGTGCTTCCTTTGCAAGTTCAAGCCTACTGTGGATGAATGAACTGTGCAACAAAAGCTATTTGTTCTTACAAACATCACCTCCAAAATCATTATCATGTACAGACTGTGAAATCATCACTAAAATGATTATACCACAGGAAACATTGCAACTACAGTGACACCTAGTGTGAGGTCTTTATAATTATGGTGTACTTTTTAATACCAGCCCATAGTTCACTTTCTAACTACTTAAACATTACATTTAGACATTTCTTAGCCATTTGTTGAACTTTGGTCACCTTTCACACGTCTAGAAGTAAGCCGCCATATGGCAACATTGGAAATGGTGCAGCACACAGGGCCACCCTGCAGCTTTCACAGTTGTACTTTGTTTCATGATGCTGATCCTTTTTGTAACACACAACACAGTGCCGATACAAGTTTACTTTGAAACTGTTGTAGCAGTGTATGGGGGAGAATGAGGAGCATTCATCCTTGTTGCTGGAACAGTTTCTGGTGGTCTGCCTAATGGTCCGTCTTCTGTTATATGATATTTTGAATTGAAATTTTCTGGACGTTTCGCTTGAAATTCCCTCCTGCAAATATTGCCCCTGTTTTTTTTTTATTTTCTTGCTTCAGTAAATATGAATTTAAACAACAGATATCAATCAGATGACTGAAGTGCTTTTTATAGTAATTTTTTTAGTCTTTTCCTTGTACTGCAATAGCTTGTTGAGTAAGCATCACTGAGGTCCACACTTCCCATCCCGGAATAATAATCAGTGACTGCTTTGGGCTTCTCCGTGTCTTTCCTTTGAATTCTAGTTGGAACCATTTATCATGAGTAGTACTCATAAGACAAATATCTTTTTTAATGTTATATTTTAGCGTCCTGTTGCACTGATTTTCATCCATTATATGTGTACAAGTATACCACATACAAGTTTTAATGAGTGTAAATTTATCATAGTTGACAAATACAGACTTTTTAAATGGTTTGTGAAAACATGAGGGCAAGCAATGCAATAGATTGACGTAGTTGGGACACCTGATGATGGCACTGTGTTGCTGAAAAATGTGAAGTGACAGGTGAAATTGTGTGCACTACAGGACGGCCACTGTATACATATAATATCTTTTTTGTTTTTCCACTTCATTATCATTAGCCTGTAGACTTAAAAAATGTACTCCCTTTTTCAGTTTTGTGCTCTTTATCTCCTGTTTTGATGCAAAGTTCCCATAGCATCAGTCTGTTTGCTGCACAACTTATGGAATAGATCTGGTCTTGAAAATCAGTTGTCCATGATTACACAGTATCCCTGATTCAGTAGAGGAGCCATTACTTGTAGAACTACTTTTGAATCACATGGTTCATTTTTGGGGACTCATTGAAAACTGTGTCTTGCCCACTGTAAATAATAAAATTTCATACATTACCAGAGTTGGCTTCACACAATTCAAATGATTTTATACCAGTCTAGCACATTTTGAAAGAATGTATAACTTCCACAACAAATGACCCTTCCACATCATCAAAGACTCATCTACTGACANTGTGGGGGGGGGGGGGGGGGATATATACACTCCTAAATTTGGCAGTTAGATGATCCAGTATGGGTTTGAGTTTATACAGTCTTTTGGAACCACTAGTGGCCTCATTGTAACTTTGTTGTCAGTAAAATGAAGAAACTTGAGTAGATGAAACCTCTCACTGAACAGATCCAAATATATGGATGTTTCCAGAATTTTCTTCGGGGGAAAATACCCCTTGTTATCTGGTTTCTGGTGAAGTCCTTGTATCAGATAGAATCCCAGCAACTTCATTTTTCCATTTCTGTTCATCTCCTTCCAGTGATGGGTCCTAGATCTTAGTTCAGATTGGATGTCTTTTCTAAAAAAAAAATTGGGCATACCGATTTGTTTCCCTGGCTGTGACTTCCACAGTTTTTGGTGTACAAAACAACTCAGAGTATTCCAGGCAGTCTGAGCTGTAGTAGGTCATACTGAAATGTCACAATAATCAAACATATTTGTGTTTAGGCTGGAGGCAGTATTGTCAGTCAGCATCTATGAATGTGTTTCAGATGCCAAGCAGGACTGCAGATATTGAATGTACATGAGTCAGACATGCTGTTATGATCACATATTGGGGACTGAAATGCATGTCAGTGGCATCCTTTTGAGAATGAAGCCATAAGTACAGAATTTTATCAGAAAATATTGTCTCAATTTTATGGTGCATGACTATAGGTAGAGTATTGGATTATTGGATTTATTGACCACTTGCATGTCGTACTACAGACAGCTATAACACCGTCCATATTTCCATGCTTTACAGTTTGCTTTTACACACATTAGTGTCCTCAGTTTATTAAGAGTCTCCCGTATGTGTTTCCTGCAACAGATTTTAACACTGGAACTATAACAGTTTCACTGAATTGCACACTCCAAATATCACTGTACTACATCACATGTAAAGTTTTCTCTTTACAACCTGATTGCCAACTGAACTCATAGTGCCATCTTCTCAGCCTCCCTTGCAGATCCCAACTCTCGACTAACTGCTCGCTTGGAACTGCAGAACTTGACTGATGATTCAAGCTGCTGTTGCAGTAGTTGATGTTGACATGTTACAGAATATATTAATGGAGATTGAATATCGCTGAGACATTGTATGTGTGACAGATGATGCCCTTGTTGAATGTATGTAATGTTCAGAACAAACTTTGACAGTTTCTATCACAGAATATACACAGACAGTGTGTCTGTGTCTTATCATATGAGTACAGTACAGTACGAATGATGCCGACGAGATCATTCTTAAAGCTGTGGATGAACTTAGGGTCCTGTATCAAAGTGTATAAGGACTCTCTGAAACTAAGGTCAATTGAACCATTTTTTAAGAAACAGTAAACTAAGATCAGAGTTTTAAGAAATGTGAATTGTTATTTGTGGGCTTGCTCTTTTATGTAAATTGTATTCAGTTATGTAGTATGTGTTTAAATAAATAAAAGATGAGCTCTAGGAAGTAAATAAATGTTACACCTTACAGCATAACATTAGAACTTCAACTACCCACCCAGCAGTTGAACTGTTCATGAACTGCATAATTTGAAGTCAGATTTTCAGTCTGAAGCACTTTAAATTAACAAGGTTTACCATAATATCTGGGGCTCACAGTAGTGTAGTTGATTGAGGGACTATACTACGAGCCAGAAGGTTGCAGGTTTGATTACTGATGAGATCATTAGATTTTTATCAATTCACCTAATCCTTCAAGGTGCACTATGGCCCTGGGTTTGACTCAGCCTCTAACAGAAATGAACACCAGGAATCTTCCTGGGGGTAAAGGGCAGCTGGCACATAAGGCTGACAACCTCTCCACCATCTATGAACCTATTGTCTAGAAAATGTGGGAGCCTGAATGTTTCACAGCCCAGTGGGCCTCCATGACCTGTTACAAGGATAACTTTACCTATACCTTTAATGTAATATCTGTTTGTGTAGTTAACTTGCTGTGGTGACTATGACAGTGCCTTTCATATTATCATGACATTGATGTGACTGCAGTATCTCTAAATGTTCGTATTTCATTTACAGACTCGTTAGGTGGAAACTCAAAGACAATAATGGTTGCCAATATTGGTCCAGCCAGTTATAATTATGATGAAAGCCTTACCACGTTAAGGTATGCGAACAGAGCTAAAAACATAAAAAATAAGCCAAGGGTTAATGAAGATCCAAAGGATGCTCTGCTACGGGAATACCAAACCGAAATTGCGAGACTGAAGGTAAGTATAAAATGCCTGGAGCATTATCTCATGTAACCACAAATCTGGGGCAGTTCATAATACCAGAAAATGAGACAGTGGAATTGAGAGGAAGACCCATTTTATTAAACAAAAGATTACAATCTTTTGACTTTCAAGTAAGGAGAAGTATGGCTGCGCCATGTTTCAAGCGGTTAGTCACTGGCTTCCCACTGCGGTGGCTCGGGTTCGATCCTGGGTCTGGTCAAGTGGGATTTGTGGTGGACAAAGTGGTGCTGGGTCAGGTTTTCTCTGCGTACTTCGGTTTCCCCTGCCAATCTTCCTTCCACCAATTACTCCACAATCACCCTCACCTATCTGGGGCTGGTAGAATATGCCAGTAGTGGCCGCAGTACAAGGGACTTAGTCCCACCCCACTAGCATTAAAAAAAAAGAGAAGTATGAATAAGGATTGATTACAGAGTTACTTAAGTATCAATTTTTAGCTTCCACTGGTTTTGCATGCATAGGTGGACGTAGTTAAAGAAGACTGGATATCATAAATTCTTGTTTAATGTAACTTACACCCCCCAATGGTGGAGTTCTGTATTTATTTATATCACATGATACTTTCTGGTCTTTTTTTTTTACTTAGGTGTAACAGTTTTAAATATTTAATGAAACTGGCACAGTTTTGGATATACTGTAAATTCTGTTTGTAATAAAAAAAATGGCACAGTACTTCAATTGTTAAAGGATATTTTTTTCATTTCATGCATCCTGTTGTGTTACAATATACAATTTCTTTATTAAAACCATCACAACACGACTATATTAAGGTCAGTACCTAGTGTGGCTCTGCTACATGTTTCGGCTGTTAAAAGTCATGATCAGGCAAATGCATGGATCGCATCAAGTGGAGGAACTGTTTTGGAAGAGACTGTGAACCTGTCGTCTTGACAGATTATGGATGAATGAATAATCATCAACTTGATTATGAAGTAATAGTATTAAATTTTGTTATAATCAACAATTTGATTATAACAAAATTTAATACTATTACTTTCATATCATTTTCAGATTAACATTAATATTACTACATCTACATCATGAGCCTCCAAAACAGTTTATTATATACACAAAATATAGAATACTCCAATTTGTCCATGGGAACACAACAAAATCACAAATACCAATGACTGATTCGATGATGTAAAGCATCACTCGAAGAATTTTATTCTTGTTTTATAGCATCTAATTCATTGTATTTGTACACCAAGTATTTTAATACAAGTAATATTATTGTATCCAATTTTATTAGTACTGCAGTTCAGTGGTGTATGTATTGTAACGTATTGGGTGTATAACGCGACAAATAACTTCACGCCATATTTGATATAGCCAATTTTATTTCACATTCGCACTTACAATCACCCAAATTACAGATGCACAATTACTGCTATCTGCAGTATCACAAATACTACACTCCAAATGCCAGAATGCAACTGACTGGTTGCTGGCTAACTCGGAACTAACTCGTAGGTAGCTGCCTTGAGAACTGTTGATAACACACTCTGACTCGTAGGCTTGCTCAGAACTAACTGTGAATAGCCTCCGCTGCTCCTTATGTAGCCTCGTTCCGGACCATTGTCGTCTGGTGCCGTGTTGCTAGCAACGCTGTCCGGAGTTGTTGACTGCTGCCTAGCAACTGTGATATCACTGCTGTTGACTCACGTTGCATAGCTACCAGGTTGCGGGGACTCAGCTAACTTCGGCTCCACTCGGCACATCACCACGGGGAGAGTGGCGGAGTAATGGCTCGCCTATTATGAGCGCTACGTTACCGCCACGTGCCGCTGGGGAGGTAGGGGTCCTCCGTTGCGCAACATGTCACAATATGTTAGCCATGTATTTGCGTGATGATGGCTTTTAATAGCCGAAACATGTAGCAGGGCCAAACTAGGCACTGACCTTAATATAGTTGTGTTGTGACGGTTTTAATAAAGAAATTCTTAAAAGATAATATTGTGGGCTGGCCATGTAATGAAATGTAAGAAATGTTTATACACATTTGTAATGGCTAAACCTCATGGAAAGATGCCAGATGGCATTAATGAGGTGTAAATACTGAGGACATGCTTTGTGGAGATGTGGCTCAGGAAAGGGTTCAATTACAGCCACCTTATGACATGAACTTTGTCACGTAATTATGGGAATGTGTTTATGTCCAAAGTTTGTATGCCATCTACTGCCCATAGTTGCATTAGTGATGGAAAACAAATGGACAGAGTTATAGTACTTGCCTCCATATTCTCTTCCACTACAAGACATATCAAACCCCCTGAAATATGGTTACAGATGCTAGAACATACCAGTAATAATATATTCCTGTTCTGTAATGTCAGATGTTACAGTTTCATAAGTACCCAAAATTATGACTCACATGTATAGCTTGGTTTCGTTATCTGTGCTAAAACCCAAGACAATCAAGATTTTTTTCACTGCTCCAGTTGTAATCTTGTCATTCTAAATAATGTATAATTGAAGCTATCAAAATGACATACATAACCACAAAACACTTATTGTCTGCAGAACCTACTAGCTTTGAGATTACAAGAGCGAGCAGCACTCTCAGAGCAGCAGAGACTTGTATCTGCCCAACAAGAGAAGAAATGCGAAGAAGACTCTGACCCTTATGCTGATAATAAGAAGGACAAAGGAAAAATGCATAAGGCTACTGAGGAGGTAAGTAGCCCTTTTTTTTTGTCATGAAATGCAAGGTTTGCAAAGCATAAAGATTTCATAATGTTCACCATTCAACTGAGTGTGTTCCATATACTAATTGGCTGTGGAGCTGTCTCCATGGAGTAAAACTCTGCTTGAGAAACCAGTAAGCCACTCAAGATATTCCCAGCATTTTATGGAACCCAAAAAAATTTGTTACTGTGTTTATGTGATCCTGCCACTGGTCCTTGTCCTGAGCCATATGAGTCCAGTCCACACCCATCTATCCTATTTTTTTAAGATCCCTATAGATATTCTCCCAACTGTATCTAGGTCTTCCCACTGGTTTCTTTCCTTCAGTGTTTCTTACCAGAATCCTGTATGCACAACTCTCCCATGTATGATGCATGCTTTGCCCAGCTAATCCTCCATGACTTGATCCTTCTAATCATGTTTGGTGAACAGTGAGCGTTATGAAGCTCCTCATTATGCATTTTTCTCCAGCCTCCTATTATTTCATATCCCTTAGGTACATTTATTCTCCTCACTACCCTGTTCTCAAACTCCCTCAGTCTGTGCTCATCTCTTAATGTAAGAGACCAAGTTTCACATACATACAAAACTACATGCAAAATTATATGCAAACAGTAAAGGACAAAGAAATGGCAGTTCCTTATAAATTTCACAATGAATAGCAGGTTGCCAGTTGGTGTTGTGGAAACAAGTTAAAAGTGAATATGCATACTGTGTAAGAAAGCTTTTAATGGAACATGGTATCAGTTAAAAAAATCAAAACCACTGTGAATTTGATAGGCCATTTCCTTTTGGCAGTGAAAGTATTGAAAGCCAACTGCATGTACAATTGAAAGACTGAATTTTTTTTCTTTAGCATTGGACAAGTTATGTGATATCACAGACACTGCATAGCTAATTTTCTGTGTTCATCTTATTTCAAAAGACTTTGAGGTTTATGAAGAAATGTTGACAATTTGTGGACTGGGCTGTGCCATAGCTTATGTGGTTATTTGCTGGCTTCCCACCATGGCAGCTTGGGTTCAAGCCCAGGTCATGTCATGTGGAATTTGCAGTGGACAAGTGGCACTGGGACAGATTTTCTCTTGAGTACTTCAGTTTCCCCTGCCACTTTGCATTCCACTGATTGCTCCACAGTCATCATTATCTGTCATCTTGGGCTGGTACAATAGGTCAAACATTGACCACAGCACCAAGTGAAGTAAAAAAAAATCTATGGACTGAGAGAGCGGACTCATGGTGTTGATATTGTCACATATTAGTGATCAGGCACAAGGTTTGGATTGGTAATTGGGTTTATTGAACACTTACAACTCATAACTACAAGTAATTATAATGCTACCACCAATCTGCACACATAACAAATCGCTATAGCTCATGCTGTCTCTGTCATAGTCTTCAATAGTCGTTGCATGGAGGTTCTTCTGCTTCAGTACTCACTTCCTCACTGGGTGGCAGCAGGCTAACAACTAAATCATCGCTGACTAACTTTTCTCATTCATACTTGGTATATAGCCTCAGGTCAGACCACATGAAAAATTCTGACTCTCACATTTCTCCCGTTGCATATTTATTCATTGCCAAGAATTGACTGGCTTGTTTGATGACAAAGGGGCATGGTTACTGTGCCATTGCCTAGCAACGAATGATGTTTCTTGTTAAACTATCTAGTCATGCAGTTTATGTTTTGAACTACCATTGATGTTCCTGAAAATTTGAGTTAGTTTGATTTGTTTCATTCTGGTCGGTATCATGAGAGGTTAAACAGTTCCATCCAGTGTAACTAGTAAAGATTTTTCTTATTTCAATCCTTCATCACGTACATGTTTTGGTCTTTACAGACCATCCTCAGAGGGAACATCAATACAATCGGAATCCACTATTACAAAATGTGTTTGAATGCCAAGATATATACATACAATGCTGACAAAGTACAATGGTTATAAAATATAATGTTTTAACAGCTACAGTGGCTGTCTTAATATGTTAAAATATTTACAATTAGTTTGTTAAAATTTTGTTGGAAATTGTAAACCAAGTTGGTTTGTGTCCTTTTTTTTTATTATTTCTTTTGAAGGAGGCTAGACGTGTACTGCCTTGTTCTCTCATTTTTATGGGTATATTGTAATATTTCAGCAAACCCTATTTTGTTCTTATGTGGGCTTTTGTTGTTTTTGTTGTACCATTATTGTCGTCCTGTAGGTGTTCATGGTGCACTGTGTTATACTGTTAACGGGTGTGTTGACTTGCATATTGATACTCCTTATGTCTATGACGCTTGTGTGGGCATGTTAGATTTGACATAGTTTCTGTCACAATGGATGGCGCACCCACAGTGGTTGAACAAAAATTTGTATTTATTGGTCTCTTGAAACATCATCTCCAAGTGAGGAGAAAATACAAAATTTTGCATGTATCTTGTTGAAGACCTGTAAGAGCAAAAGCAGAATTAAAGAAACAGTTCATACAGTAATCCATACAGCATTATAATAGTTGCAGTCATTTGTCTTTGCCTTGTGAACAGGATTGACACTTCTTTGTGACAATTTTCAGTTCTCCATTCTTGCCTTAGTATTAACATTTATTATGATTTATATAAAACTTCTATCTCCATTGTAAGATTTAAGGTTGTAACAGTGGTTGTTGTGAAGAGTTCCATCTTCTGGGATATAATGCTGTGTAGTCTATTGAAAATCAACCAACATCTCAGAGGAACATGCCACCTCCACCTTAAGTGTTGAGAAATAAGCCAAGCAAGAAAGTAGCATGAAGCAGGTAGCAAGCAGAGCTCTTGGCCTATTCTTCAACCCTGACCGTGGAAGCAAAATTTTCCTCTGAAACAGTGGCTGATTTTCAGTATACTACCCAGCATTATATCCCAGAAGATAGAACTCTTGAACGTTTATCTATGTCACAGTGCCCTCGAAAGCAATGACACTTTCTTGCATCAGTTTGTATCAGCTTTCAGAAGGTGATGTTTTTAGTTGGTGTAAGTTAAATGTTTCTTCGGTATTCCTTGATTAATAATACAGTGGTAGTAGATGCATGTGTTGAGATAATTTGTGTTCCTTCTGTGTGTGTTGTCCATGATTTATAACCCTCAGCATTTTATAGCTTTGGCGTAATGTTCCCATGGTGTTAATGGTTTACATTCTGCTAGGAGAAACGTCTTTACGATGAGCAACAGACAAAACTGTTACTGGCACATGAAAAACTGGTTAACCAGAAGTTGGAAGAAAGGATCCAGGCAATGGAGAGCAAATTGTTGTGTGGTGGGAAGAACATCATTGACCATACAAATGAACAGCAAAGGGCACTGGAACAACGTAACCAGGAGATTGCTGAGCGCAAAGTAAGTTTTAAACTTCTCAATTTGCCCTTCAGCCCACTGTATAGTGATGATGAGCCTGATTCATAATGCACAATGAATGAGTTGCACTGGCTCATTCCATAACAAATCAGACAAAACTGAAGTAAATTTCAAACATACCATCATGAATTCTCACAATTTTTGTGCCATTACTAGCTGTACATAAAGTAAAAGCTTTCCTAGAGTTTCAGTGTTCTGTTATTAATAAATTCCTATATAATAATTATTGAAGTCAGGTACTTATTAGTGTGCAGTAGGCCAGTACTCCTCACCCACCTGAAATATGTAAATGCCTCTTTATTTAGAAGGTCAGAAATATGCATCATGGTGTCCAGCAGTAGTTCTTCTTAAGGAATCTATCAGTGCAGAATTTATGCTTACATGTGCATTAGTTTTGAAGTTGTGACCTTCATGCAGACCTTTACAAAATGTTACGATTCCATTTAGGAAGCTGAAACATTTACACATTAGAAACAAACAATACAGACAAATCGAATAAAAACAAAACAGTAACCAGAGTTGACTTTGGCTCCATTGTCAGGCATTTAAAATTTTATATTCATCTTCACTTTCAGAAATTGGAAGTGGAAATGAGGCAGCAAATAGAGCTGCAGGAGGAGTCAGCTGTAGAGATTCTAGAGACCTACACAACACTACAGCAGGAGGTTGAAATTAAAACTAAGAAGTTGAAGAAACTTTTCACCAAGTTACAAGCAGTTAAACAGGAAATTCATGATGTTACCGATGAATTTAATCGAGATAGACGGGAACTTGAACTCGTACAAAATGACCTAATGAAGTAAGTACATCTGTAAGTGGGTAGTTGCATAAATTGTGTGAAGAGCTTTGGTTGCTCAGTACAGGACAGATGGAGATAAAGTTGATGAAATTTTCCAGCTGCCTTTTCCCATGTCAGTCCCTTGTCTAATACTACACCAAGGTACTTGACATCACTGGAGAGCTGGATCGTCTTATTGAAGAGGGTGGGTTCCTTAAGGGCCTTTATATTTCTCTTCCTCGTAAATGGTATAACTACCATCTTATTAGGCTTGTGCTTTCACACCATCATTGGGCCATGTACAGAGCTGTTTGAAGACACTCTGATACTGTCAAAAGGAATTTTCCGTTTATGAGGATTGCTATATCATCAGCATATCCTACTGTATAATACCCATCATCATTAAGTAGCCACTGGAGATCATCGCTGACCAGGTCCCACAGAAGAGGCAAGAGCACGCCACCCTGCCAACAACCCCTACATGTGGACGCCCCCAGGGTTTCTCCTGATAATGTAGCAGCTGTGGTTCTGCTTTCCAGCATAGCACTGATCCATCTGCATATTGCAGGCTCTTTGCCATGCTTTCCAGCGGCCTGTTTGATTATATCAAATGAGATTCTATCGAAATCTCTGTCTATGTCAAGGAATGCTCCTAAGGCAATATCCTTGTGTTCAATCGCACTTTCTATGTGTGTTACCACATTATGTATTGTGCTTTTGGTAGATTTACCTGTTTGGTAGGCATGCTGGTTTCCGTGCCTCTCCTGTTCGTCCTGCTTTGGCCAGTGCCCAGGTTCTGCTGACTTTGTCCATCGTCCTAATTATCAATCAGTTTTGAATCAGGAAAGTGAACCATGAATAATTGGTGCGTATATTTCATGAGATGGTCTCCAGATTTACCTTCAGGTCGTCTTTGAAAAACTCCCAATTGGTTCTCTTAGGATTCCTATAAGTAGCTTGATCTACTGTAATGTTCCTTATTTGAAAGCATGTATATCTGTGATCTGATAGGAACGGCTCATCAGATACATGCCAATTACTGATCAGGTTTCCTATTTTATTGGTCCCTAGTGTCAAGTCGATAACCTCCCCCACAGTGTATGGTGCATGTTGGCATCACACCAAACGATGAGTTGCCTTTTCCTAAGATGGCAGTAATCAACGATGTCCATCACTTCTTTGGAAGGTAGTGGCTCGTTACCTAGGTTTAGAATATTAAGGTTTGAACTCACCAAATATTCCATGAGGCATTCTCCTCTTGGCTTGATGTCAGTGCTCCCCTTCAGCATGTGGTGCACATTGGCATCACACCCAATGGTGAGCTGCTTTTTCCTAAGATGACAGTATCCAATGATGTCCCTCACGTCTTTGGAAGGTGGTGGTTCATCCTAGTCATATGGAAGGTAAGCTGAAGTGACGATGAGCTCCTCACAGTCTCCGCCCAATGTGTATGTCATCCTCACTGTTGTTGTGTCTCTAGAACAAAACTCCAGCAAGGGTAAAGCATTAATATGATTATTAACATATATGCATGATCTCACATTTTCTTCAGATGAACAATATAAAAGAATGCATGTTAGGTACTATTGGCGAATTGGTTGGTAAAGTTGAGAAGATAGCAAGAAAACCATGGGTTACACAGGAGATGATGAGTAAAATGGAGGAGCGAAAGAAATGGAAGAATGTAAACAATGAAGAAGGCAGGAGGAAATACAGGAGACTGAGGAATGAATTGAAAAGAGCCATGGACAGGGCCAAAAGAATATCTTGAGAAGATATGTAATGAGATTATAGAATTTCAAAGGACAGGGTGTTATGATTTGATGTACATGAAGACAAAAGAACTAGGATGGAAAGAGAACCATGGGATTCAAAATATTGGCATCGAAGACTCCCAGGGGAATAGAATAGTAGATCAGAGGTAAGTGCTGAAAATTTGTGAAAATTATATTACAGAACTATATGATCGACCTGATCGGCAAGAAACCTTGGAAGTGGAACCGGTAGAAGAAGTAGATACAGATGAGAAAGGACCATATATTTTACAAAGTGAGGTGGAAAAAGCTATCAAGGACATGAGGAATGGAAAGGCTACAGGAGATGATGATGTACCTGGAGATGTGCTTAAGTTACTGGGAGAAGGTGGTTTGAAAACACTGACAAAACTAATAAACACCATATATGAAACTGGGGAGTGGCCCAAGGACTTTACAGAAGTGACAGTGATTGCCTTAAAGAAAAAGACAAAAGGTACAATATGCAGCGACCATCGCACAGTACGCCTTATTGCACATACAGCAAAGATAATAGCAAAGGTACTTAAAAGAAGAACTGAAAGGAAAATAGAGGATATACTTGGAGAGGATCAGTTTGGATTTAGAAGAGGAAAAGGAACCAGGGATTCAATTGGGAAGATGAGAATTATAGCAGAACGAACTTTG
>NW_019739223.1:349374-373290 GCF_002891405.2 Cryptotermes secundus | reverse complement strand
AAAAAAAAATAGGAGGCATTATATACGGAACGCATCGCGTATTTGGGTAGCTTGTTAACAGATGATGGAAGGTGTATGTGTGAAATTAAATGTAGGATTGCCATGGCAAAAGCTTCATTAAGCAAGAAGAATCTTTTTACCAGCAAATTGGACTTAATTTGAGAAAGAAACTAGTGAAATGCTACATTTGGAGCATTGCTTTGTATGTGGCTGAGACTTGGACACTTAGGGCAGTAGATCAGAAACACCTGGAAAGCTTCAAAATGTGGTGTTGGAGAAGGATGGAGAAGATCAGTTGGACCGATTATGTGAGAAATGAAGAAGTGTTATTTAGAGTCAGTGAGCATAGGAATATCCTACACGAAATAAGAAAACGGAAGGCTAATTGGATTGGTCATATCTTATGCGGTAACTGCCTTCTAAAATAAGTTATTGAAAGAAAAATAGAGGGGCAGATAGAAGTGACCAGAAGATGAGGAAGAAGACGTAAGAAGATGCTGGATGACCTTGGGGACAGAAGAGGATATTTTCATTTGAAAGAGAAAGCTGTAGATCGCATCAAGTGGAGGAACTGTTTTGGAAGAGACTGTGGACCTGTCGTCTTGACAGATTACAGATGAATGAGCAACAGAATAAACTGTTCCCCTTGAATTCGTTAAGCCTCTTATTTGGCCTCTGTATATCCAAGGTTCATGAATAAGTGCTTCATCTACTTTTCCTTCAGCAAGTTGTGAACTAAAAATTGCCGTAGCAGCCCTGCTGTGGTGTAGGTTAATTTGAATGAATCGTATTTTGTGTGTAAATGTCGTGTGTGTGTGTGTGTGTGTGTGTATGTATGTATGTATGTATGTTGTGTGTTCATTCTGTAATGCTGGGAAGTGTGTCCTCCATACCTTCTTCCACAGCCCCTTTCTTTTATCACACCTGGTTTCCTCCAAGGGAAGTCCCTGATCTGGTAAGATCGGGTTGACGAGAGGAGGGATTGTCTCCTCATTGGATACTCTCTTCCGGTCAACTGAGGGAGTGCGTACATCGTCCCCCTCCTCAGCGGCCAATTCCGATGGTATTGAACTGGGCACAGTAACTTCTTCATGCTGCTGCTCCTCAGAATCTTGCAGGACCCTAACAGTCCCCTGTGAGAGTCCTGTATATACCCTATATCCACTTCCCTTGATAACAGGTAGGGAATCCTGGTCTATAAGGAGGATAAGTCTCTTCCCTTTCGGTTCAGATTTCCTATCCAGTATTTTCCAACTCTCAGTATGGAGTCCTGGATTAAGATTCCCGATCCATTTCAGCAGCTCCTCAGGATTTGGGGCAACTTTGTTCTTCGTCCTGAGAGCCACCTTCACAGGTTTGGGCAGGTTCTTGGCATCAGTAATCTTCAGCCTATTCCCTGATTTAATCTGTGAATATATTTGGTTCTAATGAGCCACTGTCCAGACTGTTGGTTGGCACACGTATATATTAATGCACCTCCCTCCAGTTTGTGCTTGGTAGTTCTCCCAAAGGAGTCCTATGTAACGCCTGTCCTGGTCTCCCTCTGTTAGCTTGTCTTCAGGATACGTTTCCTTGAAGATAGCTACCTTTATATTGGTCAGAGCCTCCTTGTAAGTCCCTGGACCTTTTTGGAGCTCTTGCCATTTCTTCAAGGGTACTGCCCTCTGACCTTGGCCTCTTAAAGGTTATGGTAGGGGTTTCTTCCTGCTTGGGTGAGTCTGCATTTCCCGGTTGCCGACTGCCCCCAGTTCCTGCTTTCCTTGCCCCAGCTCTTGCCTTTTTTAATTCCTGTGTAGCACATCCAGACAAGGCCTTCTTCGCTAGACGGTGTCCACCTACTCCAGAGACTTGGTGTCCCAGTCCTTCTTCTGCTGCAGGTGTGCTAGAAGTACAAGCCCCTTGCAGTGGTATGTCAGTACTATTGACTTCCAAGCAAGGAGTTTTTGGTTTTACCTCGGGTAGGTTTTGAACCACAGGTTCGTCCCTGCCTTCAGCCAAAAGTTCAACAGCAGGTTCACTGGTTGCAACTGGGTCCCTTAGTGGTTCAACAGAGTTTCCATCCCCCTGCTGAATCATTTCTCATAGGGATCCCCTTGGAAGGGGGTCCCTTTTCAGTTTGAGGTCCTTATGACCGGTTTTTAGTCTGGTTCCTTTCATTTTGGTCCCACGAGTCAGGGGGATTTAAAAGGTCGCCACCCACAGCGCCCCTTATGGGTGGAAAGCATAAATACAACGGGGTGCTGCCTGGTGCCCCAAGGGGATCGTTCAAGACACTGGCTAATTACCACCCCAGTGCCATGCAGCCCTCAGCACGGTGCCTCACACCTTGGCTTAGGTGGTTTGGTCCTGTAGTGAATGCAACCCTCACAAGCCTCCAGGACCAAGAGTGCCTGTTTGGGGGGAGAAGGGTATCCCAGATGATTAATGGCAATGGGACACCAGTTAGTCATGAGTTGCGACCAGAGCAACCTGCATGAGAGAGTCGCCACTGAAGGTGGCCTATGAGCTCTCCCATTTCCACCCCTGCACATGGGTTGGTCAAACCGTTTTAGAGTGTTGAGCCCAAAGGCTTGCGGCACCTTATCGGTACTCTAGGGAGACAACTCAGATAGCCGAAGCTACCCCCCTGGGAGTGCTATCCCGCGTTCGTCCCAGGTACACCATGGTGATATGCAAGAGTCATTATGCCACCGTGTGGGAGTCTCCAGTCATAATGCCATTGCCCTGTATGGGAACTTAACCGCCAGCCCTGGTAGGTCATACTGATCCAGACCCCGAGACTGTTGTTGCCCAGTGGGACCACGAGGAGGTGTCCTAACGCATCCCTGGTGCATGATGCGTCCCCACCAAAGACGCAGCCATGGTTTGACCAACCTCACCAAGGATGGCATCATTCCCACCTCTAACATGTGACATAAGAAAGTCGCAGTTACCCCGCCAAATGCTGGCATAGTACCTCAATAGGCCATGACCACTTCTATCCATATTCTTTCAAATTCATGAATCATCTGACCATTCAGTACTCTACAGCCTAAATAATGGTAAATATCTCAAAAGAAGAAGGAGTCCTGATCTACTCACAGTACAAAACAGTGGATATAATGGTTTGTGTGAAAATAGTCAGGCTTATAGTGACACTTATGACATTATTAACTTTGCTGAAACTGCTAGGACAGAGTTCAGAGGATGCTGGGCATTCATACATTGGTCTTGTGTCCACAATAAAAGTGGTGCATGTTTTTGGCCATCATGTGTTTTTGTGTGACGTCTCTTATCGACTCTGTAACCTATTATGCATTTCTGTTACAATCATATCTTGACAAGGACAAAACTTTCATAGTACAGACATTTTCATTCCTAAAGTGTAACCTTGATATTATGAGTGATTATATTGTGATAGTAAAACTGAATACTTGATAATTGTTACATTATAAAGTACAAGGTATAAAAATACAATGAATTATAAACTTATTAAAAAACGAAAGTTTGCAACCTGTATTCCCAACAGAGCGGACAAAATACATTGTAAAATTAGGCACCAGCCAAACAATTAATGTAAAATAATACTACATCTATACCACAGGCCTCCAAGCAGTTTGCTTTATGTATACAGTTCTTGAATATACCATTATGTCCACGGGAATATAACAACAAGATCGCAACAACTGACTTCATAATATGAAATATCACATGAGTTTATAACCATATTTTATTCCATAAGTTTTTTTTTTTTAATAAGTTTATAATAAATTGTATTTTTATACCTTTTATTTTATAATGTAACAGTTATCAAGTATCCATCTTTACTGTCACAATGACATTGCAGTTCAATAGTGCGTGAATATAGTAATCATGTGTTTGCCTGATGATGATTTCAAAAGCCGAAACATGTAGCTAAGGTAATATTAATCTTGACCGTTAGGTTGTTGTGTTACAGCCGACTCCAATAAAGAATTGTATATAATAACACAACAGGATGCACAAAATGAAAGAAAAAAAAAAGCTGTTGAATTGATGATGAAATTCAGAGGATGTCGCGTGATGTACTTTTCCCACATGTTGAAACTTGTGAAGAGGGAGCTGCTTTCTGATTTTGGAATGTGAACTTTGTCCTAGGCAAGGGTAGGGCAGAGAGAGTGGATTAATGGTACCTTTGCAGACTGCTAGCCATAAATAACATCAAAAGCAAAACTGGAACTACATTTGATGTATAAAGTTATGGGAAACAGTGGCAGCTTATTATGAATCACTGTTTGTGGTGGTGCAAGAAAAGTAACCCTTGTTTTATGCAGTTGTTTTCCATATGTGTAGCATTAAGAAATTGTTGGTTCCAATGATTTTTGTTACTGTATTGAAGTTCTTGATACTATAAGCATACTCCCTCTGTCACTGTTCCCAACAGTTTATAATATTAATCCGTTCAATCTGTTACAAGCTGAGATATGTAATTAGTCCTGTATTTCTGGACAAAAGAGTTTTATGTTATGTATTTCTGGTTTATTTTATATGCATATTTATTTTGCTTGGAATTTTTTTTTAGTTGTGAATTATTTGCTTGCATAAGCAACTGAAAATTAGTTGCAGTTGATTTTATTATATAAGTTTTGTGCTTTAGATGAAATATATCATGAAATTCCTTTTAAGATACTTTAATGTTTAAGCTCAAGCGGTTAATTGCTGGCTTCCCACTGCAGTGGCCCGTGTTCGATCCTGGGTCTGGTCAAGTGGGATTTGTGGTGGACAAAGTGGCGCTGGGGCGTTTTCTCCGAGTACATCTGTTTCCCCTGCCAATCTTCATTTCACCGAATTCTCCATCATCATAATCACCCGTGGCAGGCTACAATAAGCCAGTCAGTGGCCACCGTGCCGAGTGAACCCAGTTGGACTCCACCCTCCACTAAGCGAATTTGAATTTTTACTTTAATGTTTTCATTAAAATTGTTCTTTTAGTTCCAAAACTTTGTTTATGGCCATAGCATGGTCATATAATTAATTTACCCAGTACAGTGGAAAAGAAAGTCATTTTTGTCTGTTTGTTAATGAATGGAATGACTTGTGTAGGTGGCATTCCAATTTCCAGACTGAACCTGTGGCAGGATAAGTGCGTAAATATGATAACTGCCTGAACTTCTGACTACAGTGAATTCTCAGTCATCCACAATGAAGGCAGGAAGTAGCGTGGACAGTTAGAACAGTGGATAATCCAGATATCAATATTTATTGAACTCTGAAGTTTGAAACCTGTACAGTCTGAAGGTCATTGAACAGTGATAATAATTATCTTTTCAATAGGAGAAAAGCAATCGTTGTTCAGTGGTAGTATGCCTGAAGTGGTGAAAAGCAGTAAACTTGATATAATTAGAAAATTGCAGCAGGTTGAGTTGATATACGTACATTGCACTTCAAGTCATTGTAAAATATTACTGAAACAGATGTAATAGGCAGCACTTATGTCATTATAGAAATGTGGAATCTATAGCCAAGGGGTTCAGAAAGTTCTGCAGTTAATCTCTGAAGCAAATAAGTCACACATGGATGTTTCAAAAGTCTGCTGTAGTTGAATTTGTACAGTTAATTGATGGAGGAAGGGAAAAAAATATATATCTGTGTTTGTAGATTGCAGTGTTTAACTTATATTGTGTTCTAAATACCTTACAGAGATCTGAAAGTGAAGTACCTCATCATAGAAAACTTCATACCAGTGGATGAAAAAAATAAGCTTTTGGCTCGGGTCAGATATGATGAAGAAGAAGGCACATTTTGTGTCTCCCCATATGAAGAAGAAATACCAAATATCTCCAAGAGACCTGTCTCTGCTGATGATGAAAGACGTCCCATTTCTGACTACAGTCGGGTTGCAATCAAAGTTGGCAGACATCATCGTTATCATGTGAGTAATATTAATTTACATTCTTTAGCTGACAGTTTTTGCAGTTTCGTTTTTCCACACCCAGTTGAACAGTTGTTCAGGAAGGTGGCTGCTGGCTTGGAGCAAGCTCCAATTAACAATGAGTGAGGGAGGCAAACAGAGGACAAGTGTCTTGTTTAAACATTTATTTTTTAAGTAGTGTTATGCTTCATATTAAACCCAAGAGTTTTAAATTAAACATCAGATCAACGTTAATATGTGTAGGTGTTTCTCGTTAAAAGTCACAGGAATTTCTAGAAGTGTTCTGTAATCCGATGTTGGATTGCTTCCCCCCCTCTGTCCATGCTTAAAATTGTTAATGATGTGCTATGATGTAATGGACTGGTATGTCTGTGATTTTGAGAATTTTGATAGTATCTGTCATCTGATGATTAACAGCAAACATAGATTTCATACTTATTTTTTAGTATAGACTGGGGGTATTTACTTCCTTGCAGTGAAATGTACTTTAATATTATTTCCGCTATAGTGGTATGAACACTGATACCTTCAACAGCCTTGTAACCAGGTAAGAATAAGAGGTGCAGTCTTAAACACCTGTCTTTTAGAAATCATACACATCTTCTCCTTGACATATACTGAAGCCTTGAACCCCGTTTTTCAATTCTAGGTCTTAACACAGGGGACCACATATTGAAACATCTTAAATAACATGAAATCCACCCAACATTGAATAGGAAAATGTAAATATTCGTTTATTAAGCACAGTTGCTTTTAAAGAGTGCAATGTGTTAACAGGGGGAAAACATATTAAACTTGGAACTGGATCCTCACACGCGCACAACTTCAGATTATCAAGGTCCATTGATTGCACCTAAGATACAAGCTGTTTTGGATGAAGCACTCAGAGATGATGGTGTGATAGACGTTGATGCAGCACCATTAAGCATCAGTAGTACCACCAAAAGCAGGCCCATTCGCAAGGAGAAGGATAAAGACAAGCATTCCAAAACGAATAAAGCCAGGTGGGTTTCATGTTCTGCTCTTGGGTGCATTGCAAGTTTCACGTTTTAGACTAACATTACATCTCCAGTCCACACGTGTATAGTCACAAGCATATATGCATGCATAGGGTAGGAATGTGTGTTTATGCACCTATTTATGTGTGATTTTATGGATTAAAATCGAGGTTGCTTTCTAACATATATCAACCCCCCATTTAATGTGCAGACTTGTGTATGCGTGAATAATGTCCATGAATAGCTTGCCTGTTACCAAGAAAATGAAATGTAAACACGAAACTAACATTGTGGTGTTCAAAGTATAGGGCACAACACATTGCACAGAGTAACATACCGGCCTGAAACAAAAATCTAAAAAATTCCAAATCAAGGTCACACAGATTTTGGCTGTCATGTCTTTTTTCTTCTTTTTTTTTCTGTCATGATATAAAAAGTTTCAGAATACTTTACCACAAATCCCTTGTGATTTTCTTAAGGAAGAAGTACGTTTATCACATTGCATTTTTTCAGCTGGAGGAAATATTGGTGTCCTGTGTTAAGGGGTTCTTTAGCAAATAGATTGTCACGATTTGATGTCAGTTTAGCAAAGCATCCCATTTCAGGATCCTGTCTCAACCTTCATTTGGAAGGATTATGCATATCCTTTCCAAAACCCAGTTTAGAATTCATAGGTGTGCTTTATCTTAAACATCTGTGAGGTTATATCATACCCTGAGTAGGCAGCCATGCAGGAAAAGTCTTTTATGTTCAACAGGATTTCTAGTATGACAGTTTCAGTTCACATCATACATTCAAATAGAAACTAATAACTTTTTATTAAGATTTAACGGTTTTTTACATCTCTATATGATGCTGTTGATGATAATGGTAGTGTTAACACTGATGAAAACTGCATGCATGAAAGTTCATAGTTCACTCTCATGAATGAATGAATGAATGAATGAGTAAGGGGTGGGCTTTAAGTGGTCCTTGCACCACAACCAGCAGTGATCCCTCTGTTTGATCCCCCAACAATCCTATATATCAAACAAAGTGTAGTTACCTTACTTAAAGGGGCATCTTTGTAGTCACCTGGTTCAGTAAATTAGTGTTCCAAATGATACAACCTTAGGTAAGCCAAGACTTCACAATCATATAAGATACACAAGGCACCTGTCACATGTGGGATTGTTGGTTAATCCAAATTTGAAAAGGTGTCCTTTCAGATGACAGTGCTCCTGTTGCCCATCATAACTGGTTTCTATTTAGTTTCAGTAGTTCCCTAGTTCTTCTTGTCCTTGTAGGAAGCCCTTTACATGTTTAAGTCCTGTAAAAGAACCTTCAGATTCCAGTCTTGCCAGTTGGTCAGCAGTTACATTACCCTTAGTACCTCTGTCACCCAGCACCCATATCAGTTGAGCCAGTTTCACCAGGAATTGATGGCACTTCCAGGCCAGTTTTGAGATAATCTGGCAGTTGTCAAACGCTTTATTTGCATTTTCACTGTCAGATAAAATACAGATGTTTCTATTCCTATAGCCCCGATCTAAATTCTCTTCTGTGCATACCTTAATGCCTGCCTTCTGCCTGGCATACTACGGTGTATTTTCCAAGGCTGAAGATAAGCTTCTCATACCATGAGCATAACACCCCACCTCCAGTGACTTGAAACCATCTGTATACCAGACTGATCCCCTTTTGTATCGAGCTGGTCACTTGTGTTAAAATGTTAAAAATTTGTCATAGACATGCCTCAGTATCATTTTATCATTGGTTCTGTGCATGCCTTGAGTGTAACTCCCTGAATATTTATCTGAGTAAAAAATGCTGTGACCAAAAGTTGTACAGAAAAATGAAACACATTGTATGTTCAGTACCCTTCTTCTAAGAGTCTTGCTGTTTTAACTGAACAAATCGACGCTATGCCTAGATTTCCAAATTTCTGTATTGAACAAATACCATGGTCTGCTCATCATATACGAAGATTATGGTTGAATTTGCCACGTGTTTCAATAATTTGTACATCATTCCCCTTAATTAGCATGGATAAGTAGAAGTATATTTGCATGTAACAGCATTCTGAAATGTATACTTTAAACAAATAAAATTAATAGAATTGAAAGTTAGTTAATTTTGTGGTAATAACTCATTATTAGGTTATTAAGTTTAATAACAACACACTCACAAGCTTCTCCTTATAATAATTAAAAAACTTTTACAGATTGTTCCAAATAAACAACCTGTTGGTATGACATACAGAATAACGAGCATAAGCTCCACAAGACAATAGTAGGTCAAGACCACATGACCTAACTTATGTAAGAAGATCCCGATATGCAGGTGCCCCACACTGCATTTGCTTCTACTACCAGAAAATCACGTCAACATGTAGAGGTCACAAAGTTTTAAGGAGACTTATCGCAAAATAATTCATTTCCAATTTAGTACAATTTTAATGTTTATGTTTTAATCTTTAATCCCTAATTTTTTCAATTTTTATTATCTGAGTACTTAAAATTTTAAGTGAAAGACTCGATTTATGCATTTAAGAACTCTCAAGTGCACAATAAGAATCCTTATTGAAGAATTAGACGTAAATTGTTAGATGCAATTCAGCAATTGAATCTGGTATCATTGTACATTTGATGATGACCCAGTATAAGGGCCGAAACATGTAGCACCATAAAACAAGTGTTGATATGATAGTGTCTACTTTGTTTTAATTTCAGAATATTGTGTAGACTGCATAGTTTTGTATACATTTTATGTACATTTTTATTCTAGACCTTTGCTACTTATACAGTATGTTGGTACATCCTTTAGGAACAAAATATCACTTCTCTGTATTATCTCCATCCCTTTCAAATGCCTTATGCCACCTTGGAATTATTGTCTGTATGCCAGCATGGTAAAACTCTGGACCATCATGTCTGAGCCACCTTTTAGTGGGCATAATGAGGACATCATCATCTTCAAATCTTGTTCCGCAAAGGGATTCCTTAAATTTAACAAAGAGATGGTAATCAGAGGGTGCCACGTCGGGTCGGACGTTGTCCTGCAACAGCAAAACATCCTGTTTTTGCTGATGCGGTCGAGCATGGCTCAGTTGAGCTTGAAGTTTCTTTAGGGTTGCCACATATGCGTCAGAATTAATGGTGGTTCCTTGTGGCATGATGTCCACAAGCAAAAGCCCTTCTGAATCAAAAAAGACCATAGCCATAACTTTTCATGCTTAAAGCGCAGATTTGAATTTCTTTTTCTTGGGTGAGTTTGCATGGTGCCATTCCACTGATTGCCGCTTTGTTTCTGGTTCAAAATGGTGCAGCCAAGTTTCATCTCCCATCACAATTCTCGCAAGAAAGTCATCACCATTCTCTCACTGTGCCAACAGTTCACTGCACACAGTCTTTCGGGTTTTTTCGTGGGCATCTGTCAGCATCCTCAGAACCCACCTTGCACAAACTTTTTTCAACTCCAACTGTTTCAATATTCTGCACGCACTTGCTTCCCCAGTTCCCAGTTGGACTGAAATTCCTTTCATGTTGCAATATTGCTGGTGTACTTGAATAATAAGAATGATGCCTCAATGCAGCAGGATGCTGAAATATAATATAATATTGCTGTATTCACCATTTTTTTGCCTTTTTTATGTTGCATGTAAATGTGATAATGACATTTTGTTGTAGTGAATAAACTGGTGAAGTACAGCATGAAGTTTTCAAAAGCATTGACTTTTCTACTGCTGGAATATTTGTTAATGCATTGATGTATCACTCACTCGTTCACCTCCATCTTTAATGCAACTTAATACTCTTCTCAATCTATCTTTATTTTGAAGTGGAATTGAAATCACATCAATTGCTATGTGTTTTAGCCCTACTTGGCCATCTTCAGGAAATTGTTCACTTTTGGAAACTGTTGCACTGCACTAGGTTGTAACTCAGTGTATTTCCATGCTGCTGCATATTATCGTTCACACTAAAATGTGTTTGTTCAAGATTAAAACTCTCTCCATTCCATGTCACTTTCCTTTTGCGGTGTCCATGTTTGTGACCCCTTCGTATGTATGTTGTCATTAGTTGGGACATACACCAAAGTAGTGAGAGTGTGATTTTAATGTCATTTTAAATTAAAGAGCGATTGTGAACAGTTTTAGTTGCATTGATGAAGGAGGTGAATGAGTGAGTGATTATTAAATTTGTTGTCAGAAATATGCCACTTACTGTGATTTTTCATCTTCTGCTCTTAATTCATCCACCTACCATTTTAGCTGTTGGTGTAAAAATATGTATTTTATTTAATCTGTTGGACATTATCGCCAGGTAGTGATCAAATTCCGGCAGATCTTATTCAAGTCGGAGGCAAAATATTACGTTCTAAGATCCACAATCTAATTACTTCTATTTGGCATAAGGAAAAATTGCCTGATCTGTGGAAGGAGTCTATTATTGTACCAGTTCACAAGAAGGGTGATAAAACTGACTGTAGTAATTATCGGGGGATGTCACTGCTATCAACTTCATACAAAATGTTGTCCAATATTCTTCTTTCAAGGTTAAGTCCATATATAGATGAAATTATTGGGGATCATCACTGTGGGTTTCAACGTAACAGATCAACTACAGATGAGATCTTTTGCATTCGTCAGATATTGGAGAAAAAATGGGAGTATGATGAGACAGTACATCAGCTATTCATAGACTACAAGAAAGCGTACGATTCAGTTAGGAAGGAAGTACTGTAAAATATTCTGATAGAGTTTGGGATACCCATGAAATTAGTTAGGTTGATTAAAATGTGTTTAAATGAAGCGTATAGCAAAGTCCGTGTAGGTAAACATTTGTCTGATAAATTTGCTATCCAGAATGGTCTAAAACAAGGAGATGCTTTATCGCCACTCCTTTTCAACTTTGCCTTAGAATATGTAATTAGGAAGGTCCAGGAAAACCAGGTGGGACTGAAACTAAACAGGACACATCAGCTGTTGGTCTATGCCGATGATGTGAATCTACTGGGTGATAATGTAGATACCATAAAGAAAAAAACACAAACTTTAATTGATGCAAGTAAAGAGGTTAAGTATATGTTACTGTCTCGTCACCAAAATTCAGAGCAAAATAATGACATAACGATAGGAAACATGTTTTGGAAATGTGGCACAGTTCAGTTATTTGGGAACAATGATAACAGATCGAAACCTGATTCAGGAGGAAATTAAGAGGTGATTGAACTTGGGTAATGCTTGCTACCATTCAGTCCAGAACCTTTTGTCTTCTCGTCTGTTGTCCAAAAACAAAAATTAGAATATACAAAACTGTAATTTTCCTGTGGTTCTGTATGGGTGTGAAACTTGGATTCTGACATTAAGGGAGGAACATAAACTGAGGGTGTTTGAGAACAGGGTGTTGAGGAGAATATTTGGACCAAAGAGAGATGAAGTGACAGGAGGTTGGAGAAAACTGCATAATGAGGAGCTTCATAACTTGTACTCTTCTCCAAGTATAATTAGAATGATCAAGTCAAGGAGGATGAGGTGGGCAGGTCATGTAGCACGAATGGGAGAGACGAGGAATGCCTGTAGGATATTGGTGGGAAAGCCAGAAGGAAAGAGACCACTGGGAAGACCAAGGCGTAGGTGGGTGGACAATATTAGAATGGATCTTAGAGAGATAGGATGGGATGGTATGGACTGGATAGATCTGGCTCAGGATAGGGACCACTGGAGGGCTCTTGTGGACACGGTGATGAACCTTCGGGTTCCATAAAATGCTGGGAAATTCTTGAGTAGCTGCAGAATTGGCGGCTCCTCAAGAAGGCCTCAGCTCCATGAGTAAGTAAGTAAGTAAGAAGGGCAGTCATTCTTTTCCCTGCCTGGAACACAGAAGAAGATAGAGGTATTTCCATGCCCTCAGCTATTATTCACATGTGCATTCCAACATTCAGTTTATCCGAGATAATGCACAGCCTCTTTGATTACCATTATATATTAAGTATTGTGTACATTTATTATATTAAGTTGTGTTTTATATGATGATGATTTTTCTCTTATTCCTTTTTTTTTCAGAGGGAAGAGAACTTCCAACCAGTGTGCGACTTCTTTAGGTCATTCCACTCAAGTTTCCCAACCTGTGTTCCCAAAGGCACGTGGGTTGGTTCCAAAGTAGTCACACAAATCACTCATAATCTTCCTCCTCAAGCTGAGGCAATAATATCAAAAAGCCATTTGAAGTTGATACCAAGAATGAGTTTGGAATTACAGACAAAGGTAGGAGTAAGTTCCCCTGGATTGGAAAGAATGAAACTCCCCCATTCACATTTGTTTGACAGCAGCACCCAATTATCGAAAAGGACTAAAATTGCACAGGCATCCCCTGTGCATTTGAAGGAAAGAGAGTGCAGATGTGGTTATCTTCTCCCGCAACCCATTCAAACTGTTCCTTACAATGAATTTTCAAACTACAGTAATACCATTCCTCTCGCCAGTTGTGATTCTAGTCAGATCGAATGCAGTGATGATTTATTGTATGCTGACTTCAAAGTTCTCACTGCTCTTTGTTGTATTGTTTATTTATTTAGAATAGTATACATTTTGCAGATAGTTATTATAGCTGTGATCTCACTTTTCTGCAGCTAAAGTGCAATATGTAGTTTAAAAATATTAGCTGTTGTTTGTAGTGCTAAATTGGAATTACTCATTAAATATTATAGTAATGCATATGCATATGCTATGTTACAACATTTCAGTGTTAAACAGGTCTTTTTTTTTTTACTTAAAGAAATAAAATTCTAATTAAAGTCATGTACAAAATGACTCCTTTCTGTGCATTATAATTCTTGTATTGGTATTTGGTTCAGTGTCTTGTAGTTGTATCTCAAATCTGTGGTTTTCAGATTTTGCCTATATTTCATTCATTTGTTAGTGATTGCAATAAACTGCAGTGTTCATGGAAGCAAATTCAACTGCTTTGATCATAATATTGTAACGTGTTTTGCTACTGAAGACGCCATTCAGATTGTTAATTCGTTTATTTAACAACCTACAAGTCATTGCTACAATTAATTATAACACAGTTGCGGGTTCACACAATTTACAAACCCTACACACTATTCTCTTCACACTCCATCTTCAGTAGTCTTCACGTATTTATAATGCGGGAGCTATACAAGTCTCTCTTAATTACACACTCCCAATATAACTGTACTACAGCACACCATCTTGAAGTCACACAAAAGTCTTCACTTGTTGACTTCTCAGTTATCGCACACTATCACATAAGATCTTCTAACTATGCATTCGGGTCTTCTTTCCGTGACTGCTGTTATATTTCAACTGTCTTCGGCTACTGCTACATTTTATCTATCTTTGGTGGCTGCTACATTTTAACTGACTCCTTAAGCAGTGCAGTTCTATTATAAACCCTCAGCCAGACAACGGAAAACGCTTGCCTCCCTGTTGCCTAGTCGCCATGTTTACAGGTGTTGTCGCCTGTTACGTCACAGTGGTAAGCGATGTTATGTCACCGCGGGGAGGGGGCAGAGCGCTGACTGGCCTGTCACCGTAGCAGCGACAGCGCTGTTACGCCACCGCTGGTGGGGGAGGGGGCGTCCTGCATAGCACAAATATGTCACAATATATTATTATGTTTGTGGTTTATATTTGTAACTGGCTATGACTAACCTAACCATGTGAGTATATTACATTTATTTTTATACTTCTGCAAAATTTTGCCTTTGTTAATTTAATTGCACCCTGTGCTTCACCATATGATATTAATGTCCTATTTATGCTTTAAGAAGTTATTTCAATATTTTATACATTAATAAATGTATTATTTGTATTTATTGTTAAATTATTAAGTTAATTTCAGACTGATAGTCACAGCCAACACAAGTGAACCATAAATATGAGTACTGAGTGAAACCACATATTGAATTAACTCAGAAAGACTGGTTCATGTTATTGTACAGCAGCCTTCATTTATGAATGCAAGGATTAAGCGGCTAACTGAAACTCCCTAGTTCCCTAACAGATCATACTTCTGTTATGTTATCTTTTCAGTAGTCATGATAAAAAGATTATTATATAAAAATAGCCTGTTTGGTCCCATAAGCAGCTGATATGAGATTCAATTTTGCAAAGAATAATTTAAATGGGCTTTAAAATTACATTGACATACATTTTATACTTTTGCAGTGTGGTTTTTCATTTAGTGCTGATATGCAAATGTGACAAATTCTGTATTTCAATAAATGTATAAAGTCTGAAATATATTATTCTGCATTTATTTCCATTTCAGCCAAATATGAACCCTTGTACAATATAAATGTGTTACTTGTGTTAACTTTTAAATTGTTGATTTAACTTCAACAGACCGGTCTGATCATGAAGAAATTAATTTACATTGTATAGCTGTTTATTACTTCTCATCGCAATTTAACCTTTATCGCCCATGCATCCCACTACTGTGACAGTGCATGTGCAGGTCCACAGGCCTTACAATTGCATTGTCTTCTATATAAATACGAGGTGCAGTCAGAAAGTTCCCGGACTCCTATTGTTTTAACTGCCTCAGTGAAAGAACATCACAATCCTATTTCATCAGTCTGCCATGTGACAGACATGGCTATGACCCTGAAAGCAAGCAGCAATCGTCGCAATGGAAGAGCCCTTCTTCACCTCGGCCAAAAAAAAGCTCTACAAGTCAAGAGCAACATTAAGTCCATGTTGATCTGTTTTTTTTATATTGACGGGATTGTTCATAAGGAGTTCGTCCCTCCTGGTCAGATAGTCAATAAAGAGTTCTGTCGTGATGTTCTAATACGTTTGAGGGAGGACATGAGGAGAAAATGTCCAGAGAAGTGGCGCACGAATGAATGGGCACTCCACCATGACAACACACGACTGCATACGGCTTACATTGTGCAGGAATTTTTTTCTAAAAACAAGATGGCAGTTGAAGAAAGTCGTCTTCTGGGTTTTGGCGCCGTGTATTCTTCGTTTTGGTAAACTTTGTCCAGATGCTAAAATGTTTCAATGTCTGGAGCAGTATCCTCATGAGACAGAAGTGTAACATGAATAGCATATGTGAATGCAAGTCACCCATGGGCTCTATAAACTTCAGCCAATGAATGTGCAGTAATTGCAGCTGTGGAATGAGAGTTATTGAATTAAGTTTCTGTTGCCTCATGAGACAGAAGTGTAAAATGAATAGCATATGTGAATGCAAGTCACCCATGGGCTCTACAAACTTCAGTCAATGAATGTGCAGTAATTGCAGCTATGGAATGAGAGTTATTGAATTAAGTTTCTGTTGCCATGTTATTAACCTCTCATGTATTTGCTCTGAAGTTCACAGAAATCAGTAGATAGCATTGAAGAGTTTGTTTTCTGGGATATAACACAGTATAGTCAATTGAAAGTCAACTGATGTTTCAGAGGATCATGTTGCCTCCATTATCAGGGAATAAGAGTAATCAAAGTAACAAAACAGCATGAAGCATGCAGCAAGCCTAAAAACATCGGTTAACTTTCCCCAGACTACACGGTGTTATATCCTGGAAGACAGTTAATCATTAATTTTGGTCTTCCTGGATGTGGGAAAAGTTTAAGGATGACAATGGTTTAGTGTTTGTGACAGGCTCCAAAGTTGGCAGGGACTTTGTGGAAAAATTGCATTAGATTTGCTGCACTTATGAATAAACACCTTCAGTACAAAAGTAACTGGAATTGCATTACATTTGTTGAGCAAAATGTTTGCATTACATAGTTTTGTAGTGTGATGAAAGCATTGCTTGCTGCCTGTTTCATGCTGGTTTCTTGCTAATGATAGAGGTGACACGTTCCTCGAAAATGCCGGTTGACTTCCATTGGGCAGCACAGCATTATATACCAGGTGGTAGAACTCTTTACCATGAACTACCATCATGACAACCTCCATTCCTACACAGTAAAGGTTTACCTAAACAATAATACATTTCTGGCTTTTATTGTTGTACTATATTCTTGGCTGGGAACTTATTATCCTGACAGGATTATTGTGATTTACTTGATCCCATGGCAGTAGATAGAACCATAAAATAGATTGGGACTGATTTCTTTCAATTCCTCCATCTCATTCCATGATGCATACCTTTTAGTACAAGGTGTCTGGAAAATAATGGTAGAATTTTGAGAACCAGTATTTAGAAAAATGAGAAACATCCAAGAAACTAATGTTTTATTTCAAAGTGTACCTAAGATAGTTATGAGCATAATAGCAAGTTTCCACATGTGCATCATTCATGACACACCTTGGGTCCAATGGATGTTCCACTTCTTGCCATATACGAGGTTTGGAACTTTAATAGTGACAACACTGCTGTAGAGACGCCATGCAATGGAACCAAATAATGTCGCTTATACCACACGTTAGTTACATACCTACCTTACCTCAGAGCAAATGGACTCTCCCTTCCCACATCACGCGAATGCGCTGTGACGAGAAGAACAGAGCCTCGTGTTATCTGGCGCTCTAATGTAGTGTTGTCACGATGTTTTCGAAACAATAACAGCGGAGTTGGATAAAAATTGAATGAGTCAGAGGTCGTACATCACGACGGTGTCATCAAGGTCTTCAAGAGGCTAGCGTGGAATCTGCAATACCTTACAGAACACTGGCAAGGTGGGTAAAAGCCTTCAACGAAGGACGCCAAAATGTGGCAGACATGCGTCGGCCAGGTCGTCCTAGTGTCAGTGAAGAAGAAGTGTATGCTCTTTCCGCGTTACTGGAGAGTGATCGATGCCATACGATTTGTGAGCTGGCCCGAGAGACAGGATTAGCGTATACGACTGCTTCACATTCTGAAGGAACGCCTGGGCATGAGAAGAATTGCATCGCGATGGCTTCCGCATGATTTGACGGAAATGCAGAAATGTCTATGATACGACGCTGCTCGTAACGACTTGGAGGGCGAAGGAGAGGCTTTTTTACGCCCTATCATTACGCTGGATGAGACATGGGCCAAATCGTACGAGCCACGAATGGCGTCATTACGGGTCACCACGAAAATCAAAAGTTCGTCAGAACCCCAGCAGTGTGAAAGTTATGGTGATTATCGTGTACGTCTGTGATTATGTAATCCTAATGCATATCGTTCCACGACAGCAGACCGTCAATACACAGTATTACTGTTCCTTTTTGGAACACAACCTGCTACCGGCTTTGGGAAAGAAGCGGCGACACTTTCTGCAGAACCCACCCATCATTTTGCAGGACAGTGCTCGGCCGCATGCAGCGCAAGCTGTGGCTGATATGTTCGATCGATGGGGCTGGGAAGTGCTGTACCATTCACCATACTCCCCGGACTTAAGCTTTTGTGTCTTGCGCACGCGCGCAATGTGAGAGTTGCGGATTTTATCGGCCTGTTGCTAGGCGACAGTTCTGTGAACGCTTGGATGGCGTAAGAGGAAGTGCGAGTGACGTCACATACCCCAACTCATCCCGTTGCTGCGCGACGCTCGGTAAACATTTTATACTGTAACATGATTGACACAAAATTTGCGGCAGACAATTTTCACGGTACATCAACATATCGGCCGTAACAAGCATATACTAGCAGTGCATATTTCGAACAAAGAAAAATCTGTGCAAATGTTACTGCAACAGTGTTCATATGAAGGCGAAAATAAGTCATCGTATTTTTTCACAGATCTATGTGATGCTCTGGTGTCCGTAAATATTCCGTTTTGGTCTCTGAAAAGTTTTCTGGAAGTGAATTGTGGTCGTTCCATCCCGGATGAATCCACACTCAGGAAGAACTACCTTCCCCAGTGCTGTAACAGTATCCTGGAAATGATTAGGAATAAATTGCGTGGGAAGATTTTCGTTTCCATTGATGAGACCTGCGATACGGAGGCTCGCTACGTGGCAAACGTCATCTTTGGAACCTCGGAAATTGGTGGACCAGGTGAAGTGTTTCTGTTTCCGAGTGAGGTTCTAGAATCCGTTCATCATTCCACAATTTGTAAACTCTTCGACAGGCCGATGTTTCTACTGTGGCCAGAGGGTATACGACACGACGACGTCTTGCTTTTTGGGACCGATGCAGCCTGATATATTGTAAAAGCAGGCAAGTCAATAAAGTCGTCTTGTACGAAATTGGTGCACGTTACTTGCCTACCATATGCACTGCATAGTGTGATGGCGGAAGTGAGATCAAAATTTCCTCAAGTGTCGTGGACGAAGAAGATTTTCGTCAAGGCTCCAGCTCGTAAAATGCAGTTTAAGTCTATGGCTCCTGGTGTTCCACTGCCCCCGGAACCCGTCATCACAACGTGAGATGGTACAATTGATGGTACAATTTACTATTGCGACCATTTTCGGGTAGTGAAAAACATTGTAGCTTCAATGAAGACAGAAGATGCGAGGGCAATTGAAGCTGCTCAGGAACTGTTCTCATGCAGCGAAATGGAAGGACAGCTGGCCTTCATGAAGGCAAATTTCAGTTCCTTGACGGAAGGAATCAAATGCTTGCAGGATAAATGAGCAACGCTAGAAGATTCGCTCACTCTGGTGTAAGAAAAATAGCCAGTGATTAGGAGAAAGTGTCAGGAAAAGAGAAACATGTTCTAGATAAAAACTCAGGTTATGAAATATTATGCAGCATTTCTCAAATTCTGACAGGAGAGTCCTTCAGCGCTTTCAGTGTTGAAGAACACTACTGCTAGTTATTTGGTACACTTCAAGTACGCTCCCACTATGTCTGCAGATGTGGAAAGGAGTTTCTCCAAGTACAAGAATATGCTGTCAGACAATAGGCGTTCACTCGCTTTCAAGAATGTTCGCATGTTGACTGTCATCTGTTACAACTCTGAATAAGCTGTCACTTAAATATTGGAATATATACCGTATATGTACGTTTGATAACAGTTCCAATGCGGTAGAAAAAAAATCGTATTGAAACATTTAGCTTCAAATTCAATCATATTTTGCTTAATTTTCAACATAAACCAGGACGAACTTCACAGTGTAACGTTGAGTTCACATTGTTAATAAAGATTAAAAATACATTTTAAAACAATAGATTTTTCATGACGTGATAAATTTTAGGTCGTTATTTAACTTTTAGATACTTCTTCTGGATTCTTCGGTCATTTTTATAGGTAATTCTCTGGATTATAGGTCATTTCTCTGGATTTTTCGGGCCACCAAAATCCATGCCCTGCTTATCATAGTCTTGCTTTCAAATGTCACGGGTTTCAGGATTTGTTCATATACACGTAATTCATTACATGACCCCTAAAGAAAGAATCAAGCTGTGTCAGATCAGGGCTCCTGGGTGGCCACAGTCTTGAACCACCCTTGCCAGTCTTCCAGGAAATGTTGCACTAAGAGCTTCCATAGCATGCCCAGGTCCATGTACTGCGTAACTACGGCTTTCAGGATTTAGTCACATATGACTCAGGAAGCTATTAAATCCCAAAAACCGAAATTTTCCTATGCATCAGTTGTCTCGGAATGCTAATTATTTTCGTACTCTTATTATATATAATCTGCAGAGTCTGCTATAAATGTCTATGTTCAATAAGTACTGACTCGTGAATGACTTATGCCCAGTGGCGTAATCAATATACTCTTTTTCTTTGTTCATGTAGGTATCATTTTAATGCTTGTATTGAGGTTTTACTCAGCGCTGTCTGAGAGTTAGGACGGTGTATCTCTTCAGTCTATGTATAATTTCACTATTACGAGTATCTAGTATGTTCACTGCTAGTGCATTAGTGTGGTTTTCCAGTTTTCTAAAGTATTTGGTATTCTGATTGCTAATTGCGCTGCAGGATTACCAACAAGCTGTGATGTTGTGAAGTTAGTATCACTTTGAAAATATCTTGAATGACCTGAGTCGGCTGATGATTCCGAAATGCCTTATTATCATCTTCTGATGATAGTTCTGCTGGACTTGATTCAAATATAAAATTGATAACAGATTAGCTGTCATTCTTAATTTTTTCTTCTGTTAATGCCCCTAAAATATTTTCGGTGCCATTCCTGTACTTTGGTGGAAGTCACGAAATCAGTGGTACACCAGAGATCGGTTGTGACCGATACATAGCTGGCGCATCTCGTGTGTAAACTCTCAAGCCGTAATTCGAACTAACAAAAGTGAGTAATATACTGATAGAGAGGGAAAAATAAAGGAAGTAAGAAGGGACCAGGATCTTTTTAATGCCTACTTATATAAATCACCCTTCTAAGAACTCACACCGCTTTCATTGGTGATGCAATCAGTAACGGTAAAGTTCAAGTGAATCATCTTACATTGATGGATCCTTTCTGATGAATCAACTAAATCCATTTTGGTAATCAATGTGTTCTACAAAGAAACATGTACGATTTGCAAGTTTTTATAAATTTTATGTCACTGTGATGCGGGTTTATTTCCAAATGCCAATAAGCATATAACAAATTAAGAAATGTATNCTGCACAAGTTTTATTCTCTTTGAGGCAGTTAAACATAAGTGATTTTTGTACTGTTCAGTTGCAATGGCCAAACGAACGTAACAGAATTGTTATGCTATGCGTACATTTCTTACAATATTATATTTAAGCATCCTGTTACACTCTATACGATATATGATATAAATTCCGTCCTAAGTGCAACAATTTATTGTAGGTCTTTCGTTTTGCCTTCTTCTACACTACATGTTTCGGCCGCAAACGGCCATCATCAGGTGTATACACTCACGTAGCTGTTATACTGCACCCAGTTTAAAATTTAAAAACACACAGGTCTTCCGAATTGGCTAACAGGATCTACTTCGCTGATATTTGTCTGATTCGTACATCATCTTTGTCACCCACACACGTCAATTTTGACATTCATGAACTGGTATTTTTAAAATCTTCAGTTCCAATTTTAGAAAACTCCTTTAAATTTTTTTTCCAAATTTTAAAATTTGAAATTCTCAGGGTTACTCGCCCCACGTGTAGTAAAGATAAGCAGCGGCACGCACACAGGGAGCCTACACAGAATAACACCTGTACAGTGCTGAAAACAAGAAGTAGTGGCTGCAGCACTATAGACATGGGGCCAGCAACCCTGAGAATTTAAAATTTTAAAATTCGGAAAAAAAATAAAGGAGTTTTCTAAAATTGGAACTGAAGATTTTAAAAGAGCCAGTTCATGAATATCAAAATTGACGTGTGTGGGTGACAAAGATGATGTACGAATTAGACAAATATCAGCGAAGTAGATCCTGTTAGCCAATTGGGAAGACCTGTGTGTTTTTAAATTTTAAACTGGGTGCAGTATAACAGCTACGTGAGTGTATACACCTGATGATGGCCGTTTGCGGCCGAAACATGTAGTGTAGAAGAAGGCAAAACGAAAGACCTACAATAAATTGTTGCACTTAGGACGGAATTTATATCATATATCGTATAGAGTGTAACAGGATGCTTAAATATAATATTGTAAGAAATGTACGCATAGCATAACAATTCTGTTACGTTCGTTTGGCCATTGCAACTGAACAGTACAAAAATCACTTATGTTTAACTGCCTCAAAGAGAATAAAACTTGTGCAGAAGTGCATGGATATAAAACATGCTTCATATTTACTATATAACTGTTGTTCACAATATATTTTGCTCAGGTAAAAACGTACACGACGAGTTAATTTTTTGATATGAGCCACAGGAACATGAGGAAGCTCCCGTGTAAATTGTCCATTTTTGTTGTCCAGTTTTAACCAGAAAAAAGTACTGTGATTTTTTTTTATTTGATTGCTAATTTACAATCTATTCTAGTGATAACAGAGTAATAAGTAAATGTTCGGGCGTCGTAGCGGCTTGTTGCGATGGGTCTTCACGCGTCGCCTAGATTAGGTCTTCTGGCCACTGACGTTGGAGTCTTCTGTTCGCCAGGGGCTGGGCGGCGAGTTTATTTATTAGATGGTTGTCGTGGTCTACGATGCGATCTCTATATTTGATGTTTTTTTTTTGTTGATGACTTCCATATGAAGGGTATTCCGAGATCTGCATGAAGGGTTTGATTGGATACGAACCATGGAGCGTTTGTTATTGAGCGTAACATTTTTGACTGGAACGTTTGTAAAACTTTCGTATTTGAGGGTTTACTGCATCCCCACAGTTCAATCTCATATGTCCAGATTGGTTTTAATATGGTTTTGTAGATTAGGAATGTATTTGCCATTGACAGTTGGGAGTAGTACTGTCAAATGTTAGTAAAATTCTCCATTAACAAGTTTCATGAAAAACAATTTGGCCACTGTCGGATTGTTACAGACGGGTAGAGGGATATAAACATGGCATATTTTTCTGTGCCGTGTCCGCCAGTTGAACAGTAATACTTTCCTGTGCTGTTATTTATGTGTGTTCTGCATTGCAATTAGACCCACATTATATCATGATTGTATATGCAAAGCAATGCTATACCAAGATCAGTAATGACAATTCTAACCATAGGGGTTTACTGCGTACATTACAGGCCTTGTATGTTGTACTCTTTGTACCTCTTGTAATACCCATTGGGCTCCCGTACACTTGTGTTTACTGATTAATTTGAATTGATTCCCTCATGGGGACGATCCTACATAGCGGCATGAGGTGGGGGTAGACAGGAATAGTTAGTGATTTCTTTCCCTTTATGAAACCCATATATACATTTTTTTTGCGAAAGCTCTAAAAATAGCCTTTTCGTGGTAATTATATTCCGAAGTTTATTGTTGTACATTGACAAATATTATGATGTATGTTGTCAACTTACTCGTAGTTTTAAAAATGCTTTCAAAGGAATAAAACAAAACTAAACAAAAACAAAAATAAACCCTAATGTCTCATTAGACAAAAGGACATAAACTGGACTCGATTCCAGTGAGGGCCAGAGATTTTTCATTTTTCCATATCTTTCACACCAGTTCGGGTTCTACTCAGCACCCTGTCCGATGGGAATCGGTGGCTCTCTCACGGTGATAAGTGGCTGGGGTGTGCATCTAGTCACTCACTTCTAATACTGCAGAAAATAGGACTGCTTTGAACTATACC
>NW_019739223.1:343874-349365 GCF_002891405.2 Cryptotermes secundus | reverse complement strand
CCCCCCCCAAGGGTCTCAGTCACTCATGGAGCCGAGCCATACTAGAGATGCCGCCAATTGTGCAGCTACTCAAGAACTTCGCAGAATTTTATGGAACCTGCAGGCTTATTAGCGTGCTCACAAGAGCTCTCCACTTGTTCGTATCCTGAGCCAGATCAATCCAATCCATACTATCCCATCGTATCTCTCTAAGATCAATTTTAATATTGTCCACCCACCTACGCCTTGGTCTTCCCAGTGGTCTCTTTCCTTCTGGCTTTCCCATGAATATCCTATATCCATTTCTCTTCATTATTAATTTCGCACACGACACCTTTATCTGTGGATGTACTGTCTGAGGAAAGTGCCTCATGGACCACAAAATCCATTCGATTCTTCGAAATGAAGCAACCTCATTTAATTTCGTGTTTGATTAAGTTGGCGGGGCACGCGGTAACGTAGTTGGTTGAGGGGCTATGCTACAAGCCGAAAGGTAGCGGGTTCAAGTCCCGATGAGGTCACTGGAGTTTATTCCATTGACCTAATCCTTCCAGCCGAACTATGGCCCTGGGGTTGACTCAACCGCTAACAGAAATGAGTACCAGGAATTAAATGATTTTCCTGGGGAATAAAGCGCGGCCGGCGCGTGAGGCTGACAACCTTACCGCCATCTTTGAGCCGATTGTCTAGATCAGTGGTTCTCAACCTTTTTTTGCTCGTGGCCCACTTCTGACTTTCATTCAGTTCTGTGCCCCCCCACCCCTCATATTGTTTAATTATAATAAATGTAATATTGATTATAAATATGTACTTTATCAACTGTACTTTTATTTATAACAATTATTATTTGCTTATAGCATAAGGAATATTGATGATAAGAAAGGGGTTTATTAACAAAAACTTTATTTATAATAGAATTTTTACTTATATAATGTTCTGTTTATTTACAGTATAATTATGCTCCTGACAAAAAATATTACAATAATATTAGTGTCCCTTAAGTTTAGTGAGATCCTTGCGGCTGATGAGAAGAAGCAAGTTTCTGTATATCTGGTTGCAGCGTTGTTAGGGATAATCGAAGATCACCTCTCTTCACAATATCAAGACGGTTACGAGCCTTTAATAGTGTGACAGTCCAAACCTTTCAGACTCTTTAGTGGACGCTATGTTCCTCTTTAGCCATTTCAATAGAGTGAATGATTCATAAGGGAGACCCATCCATTAAGAAGTTATGACTTGCTTTTCGCATTTGGACAGGAACAACTGCCTTGTTTTGTTACCTGCAGCTTGGGTGACCGCAAAAGCGACATGGTCGTCATGAAAAGGCAGGTCTGTAGTTTGCCGAAGATGTACATTTTGTTTTGCTAATAGCGTAGCTGTTATAAAAGTGTCTTGGAAGGGTGTAATTGGACCCTAAACTAAGAAATAACCGCTTTCACATGTAGGGTTCCGTGTTCAATATCTTTGGATCTCTTTATTCTCAAAGTTAGTAATGTGATTGTCTAGTGCTGATGGTATGATGAATTGGCAGTTAAAATCAGCCATTAGGAAACTATTCTTGTCGGGGAGAAAGGCCGTCGGTTCAAATCCTATACAGGGGATGAAGCGACGCTCCCGCAGGATAGAGTGGGCAGAAGGACTTGGCATTTTGAATTCATCAGAGGCAGACGTCATTGGGCTGTGCTCTCAAAGTATACCGTATTTACGCATGTATAGGCCGCGTGCGTGTATAGGCCGCAGCACAATTTTCAGACAGAAATTATAGAAAAAATAATTTTCTTGGAATATTATTTCAGGAGTAGAACACCCTGTATTACTAATTATGAATATATATTTTTTTAAAATGAAGTGGGATTTCGAATATTTTGAATATACGCCGCACCCCCGTTTTCCTCTTGAATTTTTAGCGAAAAAAAAATAAATGTGCGGCCTATACATGCGTAAATACGGTATCTAAATTTATCAGTCTTTATTTGGTTCGATTAATCTTTGATAATAATAAAAAGGGCACATTACTCCGTACTTGCTAATAAAATTATAGTGTTTGCTTCTGCAATAAACAATTTGTGGAGAGCAGAAATAGTGTCTTTGATTTCTAGCAGTGGACTAGCTTTAAATGTGCAGTTTCCCCGTTGCCTCAGTTATTACCGTGACACGGTCCTGAGAAGAGTCAAGTGTTCTACCGAAGCGGGCAAATAAATAAATAAATATAGATAGTTGACGGTCACAAAAAGTGGCGCCCAACGGTTACAAGAAGTGGCAGCCGATGTGAGCGGTTACAATAGCAGATGAAGAACTCGAGTAAATCCAGATTCAACTAGATATGAAGTAGGAAATCCGATAAAAAAACAATTTCGCCTTCTCTCAAAGCTGTGGAGATTTATTAGCAATTTCATTGCTTATCCATAAATGTTGTTTGTCGTTTTTGAATCTAGCTTGGGCTGTTACATCACTTTGCAGTTCAATGAGATATTCTTGTAATACGCTGTCAACATCAACCGCATTTACCTGAAATGGAACGACCACCCAATCTGGGATAGTCATCTCTAGCAGGTCGCTGAACCGAAATTGCATATCACTGTACAAATTCTTCAAATGCTCAATATATACAAAAAGGTCATCATCTTGCAATTCTGTGTCAAGAGTGGCCAATGAAGGAAACTGCATTAACTCGCGACGTCCAATATTATTCCAGAATAGTTTCAGTTTTCCAAGGAAAGCAGTAATGGTCCCTTTGCAAAATATAAGATTGCAGTTATTTCCTTGCAACTGTTTGTTCAACAAATTCAGCTGAAAAGGTGGCGGTAAAACTTATGAGAGGAGGGAGAGATATTTAAGAAAATAAAGGATAATTCGTTAGGGCTCTACCCCCTCTGCGAAGGCGCGTACCTGTTTACCAGTATTTGGAATTCCAAGATCTACGTTTGTGGTTCAAGTACAATAGGTTCTGTCCCTTCTAAGTAAGGTACACAAAAACAAGGATATTGAGTTACTGTGTTATTATATGTACTGATCATTTGACATTTTTATTTCTTTTTATATTATTAATAATTTTATTTTAGAAGTGAAAATTTTGTGGCCCACTTAACAGTTTCCATGGCCCTCGTTTTTTTCCAAATATTGTCTGTGGCCCCACAGAAATACGGCTTGGCCCACTGGGGGGCCATATGGCCCCCGTTGAGAACCACTGGTCTAGATAATGTGGGACCCACAACTTCTCACAAACCTATGGGCCTTCGCGGCCTGGTACAGGGATAGCTTTACGTTTTACTTTACATCAGTTGGCACTGAACCGAGAACATCCGAACTATATCGCAAGTATCCAATGTGAAATCCCCTTCAATAAAGGTATATATTTACACTGTGCATAACGTCACTGACAGGGAGATGGGGTAACTCAGTCAGTATTGATACTGGCTACGATCTGGAAGACCGAGGAGTCAGAGTTCGAGTCCCAGTAGGGTAAAATTTTTCTCTTCTTCACGTCATCCAGACCGGATCTGGGGCCCACCCACGCTCGTATCCAATAGGTAAAGGGGTCTCTTTCGCCGGCGTAAAGCGGCCGGGACGTGAAGCTCACCACTCACCTCCAACTAGTACCAAGGTCAAGAAAATGTGGATTTGTACATCCACTCCCTCATACGCCTTCATGGCGTAGTGCTTAATTAGTTAAGCACAGGGACAACTTTACCTTATAAAGACACTGGCAGAACGGGCCTTCAGCAGACCGACAAAATGCTTTCAAATTCCTTTTAAGGAGTATGTTCACATCACACGTCACAGTCATGGACCGCCACCTACAGGCACCGGCCACCGATGTCCAAAAAGATTTTTCGGCCTGTCGGTCGATGTGTCTCTGCCTGATAACTGCGAAAAAGCTACCGTCGGTCTTCGGCAGAGAAGTCATGAAATGGCCTGAAAATAAGAGAACTATATCCTGGGATATAACGTTGTTGTGTTTCGGTAGAAGGACCCATCAAGTCAGACAGGTGGCGCCTATTCAAAATGAAGGCAGTACGTTCCTCCGAAAAGTGGGTGAATTTCTACTGGACTGCATGGTGTATGTAAGATGGTACTCTTTATAGTCACTACTGTGAGAACCTCAAATTCAAAGAGAAAGCATTAGTACAAATATTATGTTTCTGGGTATTATCCATTGTCCTGTTTTTATGTAAAACGCCGGCCTGCTTATACAAAACACAATGTTTCGGAGACTGGATTCTGTCTCCATCTTCAGGTAAATGCTACTTAGTTGGGCCAAATCCATAGCTCTAGTTCCTATCTCCGTAGCCCTATCATTTTGGTCCAACTGAGTAGGTTTTACCTGAAGACGGAGACAGGATCCAGTCTCCCAAACGTCGTGTTTTGATATATAAGCAGCCGGCGTTTTATACACTCGTAAGAACAGGACGATGGATAATGTCCAGAGACGTAATATTTGTGCTAATGTACTATCGTCACAAACTTTTAGATCTTATTTACAAACCACAAGTTTTCCTAGTTCTGAGCCGCAAAACAAGAGTATTGTGTACAATGAGACATAAACTCAGAAGCGGCTATGTAAAGAAGGGACACAATGTAAAATATTGTACAAATTCTGACGAATTTACTTTGTTATTTCCTATGGGTTTTAATTTCACGAATTCATACTTTGATGCTCGTTATAAATGGCGTAAATCAAGCAGGACTGACGAGCAAGGCAGGCCTGTCACTTGAAAACTTTATCAAAATCGGATCAGCGGCTCTCGAACTGTGAGATAACAATACATAAAGATCTTAGGTTAATTGTCTCTAAAACTGCAAGATTTGTGGTAAAAGAATATTGGACACGAAGTTTGTGATTCATTTTTCTACAACGATTGTTCGAAAAAAAAAATGTTCCAAATATATTTCGTGAGGTAGATCTATATTCCAGACGCGAGCAGAAATGGGAGTGTTTCGACGAATTTTAGTAAAACTGGCCAGTGTCAAAGTGTATAAAAATCCGTTCAGCAATTCCAGAGTTGTTACATGTCGACAGAGAGACGGACAGGCATGGCAAAAATAATATGTGCATTTTTGCAATTGTCAGTGTAAAGGCGCAAAACAAAAAATACGAAGGAAAATACAGGGTGAATCGTATAGAACCGGCCCGATGAATTTGCTAATAATTCCGCAGGTGATGCATATAACCGCTCACAATTACGACATAATAATCCGTGGGCCGTTCTGAGTCGAATGGTGTCCGCATGATCCGGCAAGTGGCAGCCCTTATGCTGCAAGGTCAAGGACAATGTCGAAACGTGTCTGCAGTGCGCAGGCGTCAGTCATGGAGTTCACTGTTGAACAGCTAGTATTTCTAATTCCTACTTGAAAACGGCGGACACTTTCAACACCTGTTCTGATCACGGTACACAATCCAAGATAAGATATGTGTAAATTACTTTAATATCTGTAGGGTATATTTTATATTACACCTCATTTCGTCGGGCCGGTTCTATATGAATCACCCTGTAGGACGAGACCTTGTAGA
>NW_019739223.1:321499-343840 GCF_002891405.2 Cryptotermes secundus | reverse complement strand
TAGTTGCACTATGCTACAAGCCGGAAGGTCGCGGGTTTGATTCCCGATGAGGACATTGTACTTTTCACTTGAACTAATCCTTCCAGCAGCACTATGGCCCTGGAGTCAACTCAGCCTCTCACAGAAATAAGTACCAGATATCTTCCTGGGGATTAAAGCGGCCAGCGTGTAAGGCTGACAACCTCACCGCCATCTGTGAGCCGATTATCTAGAAAATGTGGGAGCCTCGACGTCTCATATCCCTGTGGGTCTCCATGGCCTGTTACAAGATAGCTTTACCTTTAACCTTTTTACTACTAGAAAGTGGTTTGTAAAATATATTTATATTCCACAATTACATTGTACATATTCATGTAGTATCGCATTACGCCACACTATGATATATTGCCTGGATAAGCCAATTGCTTTTTTTAAGAGCTAATAAAAACTCACAGTAATTGCTTTCAGATGGACAGGTTTTAAAGTTAAGGGGGGTTGGGGACAACCAAAACACGAGGTCCTCATCAGTTATAACAAATTTAGAACATGACAATTTTTGGACTTGAAAGGATTCTGACGATGGTATATACTGTACTTCTTTTGGCTTATTTTGGACTTCACCCACCGTCTGGTATATAAAAGAAAAAAAAAAAAAACAAGACGTTTCGGAGACTGGATCTGTCTCCGTCTTCAGGTGGATAGTGAAGAATAAACCTACTCAGTTGGGCCCCTTAGAAAGAGCTATTCTCAATCACTGGACAAACCCCGTTCTGTAGAAAAACAACCTATGAACAACCGACAACCGGTTCCATCAGTGGGAGGAAAGAATAAAATCGCAGTAAAAACATGATAGAAAATTTGTGCCAAACATGCACTTGTCAACAATGTAANTAGCATTCCCTGTCAATGTGGCAGAAGCTACATTGGTGAAACAGGCAGACCACTGGCTGTTCGAATCCGTGAACACAAGCACAATCTCAAGCAGGGTCTTCTAGAGAAATCCAGGTTGGCTCAGCATGCATATGAAGAAGGTCACAGGGTAAGCTGGGATGAAGCTAGGATCTTGGAGGTCGAAAGCAATAGCAGATACAGGAAATACAAAGAATCAGCTCATATGGCATGTTCATCCAATCCGATCAGCCAACCCAGTTTGGATATTTCTCCCATATGGATCCCCCTTATCAATGAAGAGGTTAACAAATCAAAAATGTAATTTTATGAATATTAGTGGTTCCACTACTCCTGCAAGTTTTCTTCCGGGGATTAGTCTGATTCCCGGAAGTCGCCATGATGGCACGATTCTTTATCCAAGCAGATTAGGCATGCATTATCCAGTCTTTACTTTCGTTTTTAACTGAATTCATGGAATGTAACCCATACTTCCGTTTCTTTACATTGTTGACAAGTGCATGTTTGGCACAAATTTTCTATCATGTTTTTACTGTGATTTTATTCTTTCCTCCCACTGATGGAACCGGTTATCGGTTGTTCATAGGTTGTTTTTCTACAGATCGGGGTTTGTCCAGTGAATGAGAGTAGCTCTTTCTAAGGGGCCCAACTGAGTAGGTTTATTCTTCCTTATCCACCTGAAGACGGAGATAGATCCAGTCTCCGAAACGTCGTGTGTTTTTTTTTTGTCTTTTATATACCAGACGATGGGTGAAGTCCAAAATAAGCCAAAAGAAGAAACGACAATTTTTACTTATTTCTTACACTAGTTAAAAATACGAAGTAGCTCTGCTTGACTTTAGAGATCAAGTGTCTCAATGAAATCTATGGATTCTGTTTCTGCTTTGTGCGTACCCCGGTTGCGTCTCCCTAAATCTAGCCCTGGCTTTCGCTTATAGCCTGTATGAAGCATCACCCTCATTGCCTATCTTTCAAGAAATAAGGGGAAAATATCGTTATAATTTCGCAGCTTGAAGGGGGAAAAATTATGAAAAGTTATCCTCTTTAGGGTTCATCATCATTACAAATTACGATTTCCCAAAGCCTTAACTATGACGAAAAGGGGGTCCTTTTATTTATTTAAAAAACCTTTGAATGAAATGCATCACCGTTCATGTGGAACTGCTCAAGCAAACGCACCACAGGGAGCGTTGCCATCCCCCCAGTATGTTTTTGATTGTTGAAGCCGTTCCTGCGCGAGTTGTTTTTGTTATTCGAATCTGATGAAAAGACGTCAGACATTAGTTGCCTTCAGAGATTTACAAGAGTGACGTGCTTTATCATGGGCGTCCCCCCCCCACCCCGGTATATAGGGCCCCGAAGCTGTAGCTTATTTTAGCACATATGTAAATCCGGCACTGATTTTACCCAGTCAGACGTTGGTGGCCAGTCAAATCTGAATGAATTACACTTTGAAAATTCACCATCAGTTTCTTCAGGAAATCACACTCTTCCTTTCCTATCCATTTCTGGTTCAGGTGGTTCAGGTGAAACGTCAGCAACCGTTTGTTCTTATATACTTTCAAACGTTATTACTACTAAATTTTCATACAGGCATTATAATCACCAAAGTGAAGTGTTCTCTCTATTCAGGATATCTTGAATTTTCATTAATAAAAGACTAATTGACTTCGTTAGTTGGAAGTAGCGATGAAGCTAGTCTTGTCATCCAGTGATTCTCTATACAGAGCAAAATATTCCACTTCAGTTTTTAATCAAGCAAATAAAATGCATCCACGCTTCTTCCTGTTTCACGATGTCTTCATTAATTTTTATATTACTGTATACTAGTCTTTATTTCAATTTATTATATAATTAATGTATGTTATACAAAACTCATTAATGACATTATGTTTTAACTGTTGAATTTTTAATTAATAGACTTGCATAAAACTGTACAATTTATATAAGCTTTGCCATTGCTTTTACTACTAAAATTGACTTATTTATTATATTGTACGTGTTTATCAGTATTTTATACAAATGTGCATGCTGTTGGATGACAACTGTAATCGTTAGTTGTGACTGTAACAAGGACGATCGCCACATCCGCACGAGAATGTACTCTCGACAGGATTTATGGAAGGTGAATAAATGAAATATAATATGAAATATGACATTAACGTAATAGGTTCATTATTATATTGTTTATATCCACAGAAACGTTTAGATATGTCGTAGAATATAACGACGATCCGATGTTTGTTTGATAGTGTAAATACTAGAACAAACTCTCATGGCTTTCTCTCAACGACGTTGCGTATAGATAACAGACAAGTCGAATAGGATCATTCATGCTTCCTCCGGAAAATGCAAAATGAATACATTTTTTCGATTGCTTTTATTTTCTTCCTTTCTTTTTCCGTAAAGTTCGAACACAAATCTTATTTCTGATCTGGTAACGGGATATTTTACAACCAATACGGTGACATCGCCAAATTTGTGATAATGCAACTGTGCATTTTTGTTGTCTAAAGTTGGGAGATTCGTCATAAGAATGAAATAATTTACGAGTACCATGTTGTATTAGGATTCCGAAGAAGAATCCGATACATTAACTGAGCAAAATAACTTACAGAAATCATGATATCTTGATTCCACAAGATAAAAGTCTTTGGAAATCTTATGTACACTACACAGAGAGCAGTTGGTTTTAGTACGTATTTATGTCTGAAGTTATCCTCTGATTATTGAAACTTATTTCAAATTTTCGTTGGCTTTCCTTTATTCTGAAAACGTATTTTAGAAGGATTAAGTTTATAATTGTAGACGTTTATCTCCCGTTTAGTGTTAGGGAAGTTGAATTGGCCATCCTGAGAGGAACTAAGATTGCCATAGCAACGTAACTTTGTGATGGTGGAAATCCCGGTCGATCTCAGTCGTACCAGTATTTTGTTGTTTTAAGGAACCAATTAAGGAGTATGCAAAATAAAAAGGGACATGGGTAGTTGAATAACTAGCCGTACAACAAATGAAAAGGTAAATATTAACTGCTGTAATTCTGCTTTTGAAATATATCTTCACTATCACGGGCGATCGGCGAAGGCAGATGTACAAAGATATTTAAATTGTTATTTAAAAATCAGAGATTCTGGTCGATCTGTTTTTGAGTTCAGTTTTAACATACAAACAGGGCAATATATTTCGAAATTCAGATGTTGCATGGTAGGAATCACATTTAATTGAAAAAGCAGTTATTTTAATCTATAAATTCTTGTTGTAGATAAGCTTTGGAAAAATTCTTAGAAATGTTTCGAACTTAATAACGGTTGTGTCTTCATATGTGTTTACTGTATCAGGAAGACCAACAACTTTTGAGGCATCTAAAATCAATGAGTAAAATCCGTCTTGAGAATCTAGTAGTAACTCAGCTAATTAAAAAATTCCGAACTTTTTATGGACACCACAGGTACAGTACCATGTTTTCACGTACCACTTCTCAGCATCTTGAGTCATTTGAACCAGACCACATTGTCATAACCAGGGCTCGGATTTTGATGACAAGTCATCTTTTGACATTTTTAGGTTAAAGGTCGTTTTTTCATTTTGGGGGTATTTTTTTTGGACTTTTAAGGGTATATCTTGTCATTTTTGGCCATTTTAGGGAATTTTTCTTCATATGTTTTCTGAAATGTGAATGACATGGAAACGAAGTGTTCTCTCTTTTCCCCTTTAGGTAATTTTTCTGGATTTTTTCGGTCATTTCATAGGTCAGTTTTTGAATATTTTCATTTCATCAAAATCCAGCCCCTGCATATTACATTTTTGGGTCATATTTTAGGTAATTTTACTCGATTTTTCGGTCATTTTATAGGTCTTTTTTTTAAATATTTTCAGGTCATCAAAATCCGGGCCCTGGTCATAACCTAGTTCTCGAAGACCCATTTTAATATTATCTTCCATCTAGACTTAGGTATTTCAAATGATCTTTTCAGGGTTTGAGAATAATATGCTATAATCACCCATGATCTTCTCCATAACACAATTTATGGAGCTGAGCCCTTCTTGAGAAGCTGTCAGTTGTGCAGCTACTCAAGAACTTCCCAACATTTTATGGAACCTGAAGGTTCATTACCATGTTCACAAGAACCCTCCACTGGGCCCTATCCAGAGCCAGATTGATCCAGTCCACACCACCCCATCCTATATCTCTAAGATCCATTTTACTATCATCCAATCACCTATGTCTTGGTCTTCCTAGTGACCTCTTTCCTTCTGGCTTTCTCACTAATATCCTATATGCATTCCTCATCTCCATTTGTGCTACATGCCCATCCCATCCTCCTTGACTTGATTATTCTAATTATGTTTGGCAAAGAGTACAAGTTATGAAGCTCCTCATTCATTTTTCTTCAACCTCATGTCACTTCATCTCTCTTGGGTCCAAATATTCTCCTCAGCACCCTGTTCTCAAACACCCAGAGTCTGTGTTCCTCCCTTAATGTCAGAGACCAAGTTTGATGCCAATACAGAACCACAAGGAAAATTACAGTTTTCTATATTCTAATTTGTATATTTTGGCCACATAATTTTGTCAGTTCTGTGCACACATACAGATTCTTGTTTACCTGTATCAGCCTGCTTAGCACTGAACACAACTGTTTTTGTTGGATTTGAGGTTATTTCAGCAGTTGCTATAAAGAGTACTGTCTTCTGGATTGCAGTGGCATATAGTCCAGTAGAAGTCCAAAATTTTGGTGGACTTCTACTGGACTACACAGTGTTACATCCCAGAATATTATATCTTCATCATATTTTTCTCAACAGGAACAAAATCCTTTTTCCTTTGTAAACAGTGGATCATATTACCATTTCATGTAGATACTGTGCAGTGTCCATATAGAAAGTATGAGAGTAAGTCAATAAGTGAGTTACAAATGGATATAGAACTTAAACAACTAAGAGTACTGATTTGAAAAATGCTTTTATTTCTCAACATAATCACCCTGTACATTGAGGCACTTGTTCCATCATTTCACAAGCCCATGAAAACCAGCAGCATAAAATTCTTGTCACTTGGAGCAAGGTCGAGGCTATACAGAGGATGCTTGAGGACTTCCCACTTGAAATTTCACAGCGTCTCATTTATCATGTTGGCAGTATGGGGAGGCACATTGTCACGCAAGAGCAACACACATTTGGTGAGGAGTCCTGGTTGCTTCCGTTGAATGGCCCTACAAAGTTTCCTGAGGATGTTACTGTAGGAGTCGACATTTACGGTTTGTCTTTGAGGCTGGAATGCGGTGAACAGTATGCCTTCATGATCCCAGTCCCTGCCTGGTTCCGACAGCAGCTCAAAGAATTTTATGCTGCTGGTTTTCAGGGGCTTGTGAAACGATGGGACAAGTGCCTCACTGTACAGGGAGATTATGTTGAGAAATAAAAGCATTGTTCAAATCAGTACTCTTATTTTTTTAAGATCTATATCCATTTGTAACTTACTTATTGACTTACCTACGTATTTCATTGGTTTAGAGAGTGTCTTTCTGTTCACCTTGATATGTTTCCCTTCTGAATTAGTACTATGTTATGCTGTCTTAAAGATGGGCAAACCCAATTTTTGAATTTCATATTCACTTTCATTCAGGCAGAAGTCTACACGCAAGGATAATTCCCCCACACTAATGAAAAGTATTGTAACGTGTTTGCAATCCAGAAGAGTCACTGCTATGGAAACTCTAGAATAGACCGTTACAGAGGAGACAACAATTGCTTCATTGTAGTTCTAACAGGAGTCTCCATGGTTATAACAGAGGGTTCGTTGCATAACAGCGACCGAGGTTATATAGCGGGGTTGAATGCATTCGAAGTAGTTAGTCTCGGATCAGCCTTCGGAGAAGGAAGTCTTGGAATAGCCGTCTAAGGGATCAGTCGTGGAACAACCGACAGAGAAGAGAGTCCAGTGTCTCGCCGAATATTGTAAGCAGTGATTCTAACACTGCAAGTGTAAATGTTTGTAAAGTGTGTGTAAGGCGAGCGAACGTAATAAACTCGCTATAGCAAAGAACGGCGTGAACTTATTTGTCGCGTTATACACCCAATACGTGACAAACTGGTGTCAGAAGTGACTTCGGATTTTAACACGCGTCCTACAAAAATCTGAAATTAATTTCATTTGGCATTTAGGGATTTAACTGAAACTGAAAGAATAAAGTATTGTCACATGTGTGAGTGACTATAGACAAGTTTTGAATTGGTAGTTGGATTTATTAAACATTTACATATCATTACTACAAGTAATTATAGTGCTATTGCTAATACACTCTACAGTAATCTATAGCACTCACTGAGTCTTTTCAGTGTGCCATATCTTCACTGGTTGTTGCCTGGTAATGGCTTCCAATGCCATAGCTTCCTCAGCTTCCATGTTGACATCCTTACTGGCTGGCGACTGTCTTACAACTAACTAAACTCTAGGCTTATCTTGCTTAGAACACTTCGGCATGGACTGCAGAGAAAACACCTCTGTCAACAGTTCTTCTCTTGTATCACATAGCTATTGCACAGACCACTTGGAGAACATAACTTCCCAATTACTCCATTGTTGCATGTTATGAATTTATTGTGGCCATTAGCTAGTAATGGTGATTGTTTACAGAGCTGTTATCTAGCTGTGGCTGTTGTATAGCTACTTATTTCATGGTTGTTGTGTAGCAATGGATCTACATGCCACAGTATCTGTTCGATGGGTGATAGACTTTACAGCATACATAATAGGAATTTATCAGCTGCTAACATTGTGAAATATCTGTTAATGCGAAACATCTGTTAGTGGATGTTAGGATGAAATTGAATGGTAAAGTTGGAAGTATGGGGCTGAGAGTGGTCATCTGACTTAATTCCATCAGTTACATACCTGGAGAAACCATATAAAAATCTTCAGAACAGCTTATAGCAGGATTTTATGTACCTTTATGATTCAGCTGATATCTGCTATTTTGGAAGGAGAGCACTGACAGAAATGAGCTACTGGAGTCAATGACCACACTTTTTACCCTTAGCTAAGCACCATACATGTATTATATGCCGGCATTGTATATAGCATGATGGTTAATGAGTGAAGTGGCCCCATAATATTATGTAATCATAAAGCTACTAATCTTTTAAATTCTGTTGTGAAACATATGGGCTTACTGTTGTTGAGGCTGAGATCTAAAATTTCATTACTCATGGTTTTACATATTACATTTTTGTATGACATTTAAAATTGTTTATTATTTTCAGTTTTAATTAGAATTTGATGTTTTCCAGATACATATAGCATTAAAATGGAGCAAGAACCCAGTGATATAAGACACCTCGTAGAACAGGTAACAAAACTACCAAAACTAAGAAAACAAGCACCTTCTGGATATTTCAGGAAGGATACATTTATAAGAAGCCCATTGATGACATATTGCCTTGAAGCAGTAAGACGAATAAAAGTTGATGACAGGATGTAAGTATCAGATGTACTGTGAATGTTCCAATGCTGTCCTGACTACTCCTAGTGTTACTTGTGAACTTTTTTCTGAAGCTGTATACACATTTCACTCTGCTTAATAACAGTATGTGAAGGTAAAGGGTTATGAAATTTCATCATGAAAATTAATCAAAATCTTTCTTAAATAGTGTACAGTGATAATTGTAAAACAGATTTGTAATTTTTCGTAAACATAAGGAAACATTTTAGTTTTCCAAATTGCAGAGAGACCCACAACACATATAAGATGGAATAAAAATATACTGAATACCGTCCAACTTTTAATAACCATAAACATTGTTACTTGTCTCATGTAGAGGAAATATTGATAGCATAATTTCTGGCTCAGTTGTTACAGTGTCATGTTACAGAAATTTGGTGTAACACTGATGAAATTCAGACTGAAAATAACTATTAGATTTAAAAAATGATTTGGGAACCTTGATTCTCAGAATTAATGTTGAAAATGTTGGTTGATTTCATCCAATTCGTAAGTATCTTTGGGCACATTATCCACATTTAAAAATGTTGGATTGATCTCGGTGTTTTAATGTTTGTACAGGGGGTGTGTATCAAAAGCACCAACCATCGTTTGCTAGGCAACATTTTGGTAAACACTGCCTGAAACCCGAAATAATAATGAAGAAGCAGAAGTCTGTTTGCTAGGCAACAGCTCGCTAAAACTCATTCTCATGTCAACAGATTCAGCAGTGGTTTTCATGGATATGAGGACTCTTGTGATTAGCAGGCATTTCTTCTATGACGGATACAGGAGACCAATAGACACACTGTTTGATGTTGTGGCTTATTTTAGGTTCTCCCAGACTTAAAAAAAAAGAAGCTTAATTCATGAATTCAAGTCATTCTTTTGTAATAGAATTCAGGATGCAGTTCAGTAATTGAATATTCAGCTGTGAAGTGTTAACCAGGTAAGATTTGTTACTGAGCAGCAGCTAGCAATCAGACATTGAAGACGTTATTTTGTGTGCTGTAGTTAACAGTTCAACTTGTACAGCGAATGCCTTACCAAGGAAGCTCTGGATGGGCTCGGAGACTTCAAAGTAGGAGGGCAAATTATTCAAACTGTGAAATATGCAGATGACCTTGTGTTAATGGCTAAGGAAGAAACTGTGCTACAGGGCATGATTGATAGACTAATTGAAATTGGAAGGTGCTATGGCATGGAAATGAATGTGGAAAAAACAAAAGTAATGAAAATTTTGAGACAACCAACCCCAGTCACAATAAAGATAGACCAAAAACAACTGGAGAATGTGAAATGTTTTAAATATTTGGGTAGCTTGTTAACAGATGATGGAAGGTGTACTAGTGAAATTAAATCCAGGATTGCCATGGCAAAAGCTGCATTTAGCAAGAAGAAGAATCTTTTTACCAGCAAATTGGACTTAAATTTGAGGAAGAAACTAGTGAAATGCTACATTTGGAGCATAGCTCTGTATGGGGCTGAAACATGGACACTTAGGGCAGTAGATCAGAAACATCTGGAAAGTTTCGAAATGTGGTGTTGGAGAAGAATGGAGAAGATCAGTTGGACCGATTATGTGAGAAATGAAGAAGTGTTAATTAGAGTCAGTGAGCAGAGGAATATCCTACACGAAATAAGAAAACGGAAGGCTAATTGGATTGGTCATGTTTTACGCAGAAACTGCCTTCTAAAAGAAGTTATCGAAGGAAAGATAGATGGGCGGATAGAAGTGACAAGAAGACGAGGAAGAAGACGTAAGAAGATGCTGGATGACCTTGGGGAGAGAAGAGGATACTGTCATTTGAAGGAGAAAGCTCTAGATCGCATTAAGTGGAGGAATTGTTTTGGAAGAGACAGATTACTGATGATGATGATGATGATGATGATGAGTTAACAGTAATCTTAGAGTGTTACAAATCAGCAGATAAATTTCATCAATCCAGAGAATCTGTTAATTACTTGTCATGTTACCCAGATACTACAGCTTTATTCCAGTGGACATCTTATTAGTGTGTGACATCATATGCTGCCAGCTTGCCTATAATTGTGTCATCCACTAAATAGTGGATATGAATTAATCGTATAGCTTGCATTCATTAACATATTTCACTTGCAATATGTCCAGATTTATTACGTGCTTCACTGCGCCCATTTCCATGGTAATGAGGTCAACAATATAACTTTTGTTACTTAGCAGCAAAGGTACCAATAATTACAAAGTATTACATATTCTGTTAGTTAAAGAAAATTGTTACATTTTCTGTGACTAAATGGTTTCATTCCATTTGCTCCCTTGTATAATAACGTTTCCAACATTAAAAGCTCTTTGTATAGTTGCTGTTGCTGTGCTTAGTTCAACTCTGTGTGACCAGTTAGTATATTCACACATTATTGAAATATTGGTGTGGCACCATCATTTCCATCAGGAACACTGGGATTGTGGAGGCAGAGCGAGCCATTCATCTCTTGAATTCAATTGGTGGTGTGCAAATTGTGTAAGAAGATTTCTTGTGAGAGGATCATGAAAATGAAGTTACAAAGACTAATTATGTATGTTTAGTGAAGAAATTGCAAGCCTTCCACACTATCAGAATAAAGTTTTGATCATTATGACTTAAAAACTTGGAATCTGACACAAACCCCCAGCTACGGATGTCAGCTCTGTTCATTTGCATGTGAATGTTAGGCCAGTATTGTTTTCATGTTACATACTGATTTTTCTGTCTCCTTTCAGCTTGATATATAATATAATATATTACCCATGTAATTCTGTTACATTTTCTGCATCTTTTAGGTCTTCTGTTGCTTTTTCATATTCTAAAGTACAAAATGTTTTGATGTCTCTGTTTTTTGACGCTTCTACATATATCATCACAGCACAATGTTTAAAGAAGCTACAGAATATTTCAGTCATGAAGAACACTTTATGGGGGGGGGGAGGTTATGCTTTTAAGAGAACAGTGATTTGTGGAAACTACGGCAGCAGTAACTACTCATACACAGCAGGTTATGTCCTCACTTCAGATGCAGCTTTGGCTGGGCATGAAACAATGACTATTGGCTCTGCATGGGTGGAGCTGATATTAGTAGCAGGCTCTCATTCAAACAGGTTCACGCTTGAGCATTGAGGACAAGTTACTTCGAAGGGCACTGCTGATGTCAGGCGGACAATGGGCCCAGTAGTGGTCTGAGTGCTTAGGTTGGGCAGAAGCCCCCCCCACCTAATGCCAATACCCAGTACTTCAGATGATGAACTTGGTTTGACATTTTGTAGCTTCCGTGTAATGTTACAGTGTCACAACCCTCAGAAGTCAGGGCGTGACAGGGGAAGGAATTAAAATATTTTCTAAAGCCTCTAGCAAAGATTGCATATGACAGTGAAGAGCTGTAAACTTAATCCCCATACAACACAGATTTTCTGGAATATGTGTCTATGTCCACATCAACATTTCACACTAATATAATTCAATTAAATGAACTAAAACATACGAAAGAGTTATGTTTCTAACTAATGTTTCAGTCTGAACCAAAAACATACATTCTGCTTGTCATTCAGAAATTAATTTTCAAGTGTTTGAGTATCTAGCAAAATAGTCGGTAATCATACCAGATGATGCCAACTACTATTCAGTTCTGCTAAATAAACTGCCTTGAAGAAATGCACAAAAGTCTGAAAATATTGTCAAATGTATCCTGGTAATGCAACAGTAAATAATGAGTTCTGGATTTGATAACTTGACTTATTGGATAATTTCACACATCATAACTACACTTTGTTATTACACTTTCATGCTTGCTGTATCCGTGACACACAAACAATTATAACACTCAAGGTTAACATATGAAGTATTGAACTGTCTTTAATGACGTCTTCCTTACAAATCCTTGAATCGTCCATCTTATGACTGCTGAACTGAATTGAACTGGCATGTGTTATTTTGTAAGCCTTGTTATATAGCCTCTGCATGTACCATGCACAGAAAACTCAATTCAATTTGTTGCATAGGGAAGACCACACAGAGAAGAAATCATATGTTTCATAGCCAGTGTTGTCATTGGTATTCTGTTACCTAGCAGCACTCAGTAACACTCCTCCACTGGGACACATCTTCCATTGTTGTCTTGTGTGTATTTAGTTGTGGAGTGTTTACTGGTCTGTTACATAGCAATGCTCTAGCCATCCACATTACAATGTATTCACTGGCACTTGAAGATTTGAAGAAATATGTAAGATTTGCAGGGAGAGGTTACTGGAACATTATGGAAATTGATACGGCAGGAAAATTCCACGCCTCCATTTTCTGTGGTGGCATTGCTGAATGCGTCAGTGGAGTTGGCACAGTGAATTGCAGTACCGATCACTATCGATGGTCATATTGGGGGTCAGTCAGTCCAACAGAAGGATCCCGTCCTGATCCCAGAACCCAGTTGCCACTTGCTTCCAGACGAATATTCCCAGTCATGACTTCTTGGGAGGGGGGCTCCCAGCATGCTTCCACTCCATGGACTGGCATTTCTTTTCTGGAGTCTTGTGCCAGAACCATGACTGTTGATGGTGACTAGACACTCAAAAAACTCCGCCGGATCTGCGCTATACAGCTGCAGCAACTGTTGGCATGTCTCCACATTCTTCTGCTTCTTTGATGTTGAGAGATGGGGCACCCATTGAGCACAGACCTTTTTCATCTTCAAGCCCTGATGGATGATGATGTGCAGTGTTCCGCATGAGAAAACCTGTTGCTTTCTTTAGTTCATCGAAAGTGAGGCCACTGTTCTCCCGTATCAAGTAGGACATGCTCTGGGTACTCTCTGGTGTGTATGCTGTTGCCCACTGCTTTTGCCTTTTTGTGCACAGTCCTTGCCGTCTTTGAACTCTGCTTTCCAGTGAAACACAGTTCTGCGACTTGGTGCTGCTTCCCCACATATGGCTGCTAACCTTGTGTGAATGTGTGAAGCAGCCACTCCTTCCCTCCAGAGAAACCACACAGCCCACTGTTGCCCGTGACTGTCTGCTTCCATGTTGTCTGAACCTTGTCCATGACTGCACCTGTACACCGCCATGAATGATGCAGCACTGTTCGACCTGTGCGCAGTAGCAACATCATCTCATGGCCATAGGTGGCACTATAGTATGTCTTCCCGCATGCACCGGCTCGCATTTGACACTACTACTTTTCTGGAGTTGTGGAGGGAGTGTCAATCGTTTTTGAACGACCTAAAGTAGTAAGAGCAGTAACAGTGGTTAAGATGAGGAGCCTGAGTAAGACTATGTAGAGGCTTTATGTATTTATATTACAGCTTTTATACTAAGCATGTAAGTGTGGATACATATTTTATTTTTTCATAAAACAGTCCATAATTGTATCATACATGAAATAAATTAAATACTCATGGATTTGGAATAGTTATCTGCTGTGTTTATGATCGATTTATTTCTATTAAATAAGATGTATATTCACAGAATTACTGGGTTTATGGACTTTTTCCATTGTCTGAAATTCTAGTAATAGAGGACACTCTAGGTATTAGAGGACACAACATTTTGGAAACTGGATCCAGTTTCTGACATGTCATTTTCTCTAATACCTAGAGTGTTCTCTGTTACCTAGAATTCTGGACGATGGAAAAAGTACAAAATCCCAGTAATCCTGTGTGTCATCCACCATTGTCAGGACCCTTTAGAATCCAATGTGTATATTATTGACTGTTATTATTAACAGGAAACCATCCATTAAATTAAATGGCCAAACAGGCAAACAGACCTTAATATTGTCATGATTTAGAGGTGACTATAGATGGGGTTTGGATTAGAGAATGCCTTTATTGACCACTTATACACATGACTAAGAACTACAAGCGATTACAGTGCCACAACTAATCTACATAATTCACAAATCAACACGCTACCCTGTAGGACTTTTCCAACCTGCTTTGTCTTCCTAGACTTTCCCTGGCAGTGGCTTCCTTAGCTTCATGTGCTCAGGTCCTGTCTTCACAGCCTCCCATGCAGAACTGAACTCTCAACCGACAACTGAACTCATTGCTCCGGCTGTCCTGGTTATAACATCTCAGCACAGACCACATAGAAAATAGCGTTATTCTGTTGTTGCATTTGTGTCCATTGCTGCAGGAACATATTTACCTAGCCATTGCCCAGAAACGGTTATTTGCCTATCTTGCAGTCATTGCATAGCAGTGACTACATGCTACAATGTTGTGGTCTTCTAGGTTATAGTACTCATGTAGTGAGTGGATACAAATATTTTCAGAAGGTGGGTCCTTGTCACCATGGCATGGCACATCCTCAGGTTGCGGGTGGAGGAATTCTGCGAAAGTATTGAATAAGCAGTCACGGACAGCCGACAAGGGGTGGTCCTCCAGCTTGGGGGTTGGGCATGGGGCTAAAACTCCTCAGCATAACAAATAAGCCTGCTATGAAAATGAACAAAAAGCCTTGGACCTGGGCAGATTCTCTGGATAAACAACCTAGGGTAAAGAAAATGGACGTGAGATTCAGTGCTTGGATTGTCAGAAGTGATATTCGAGAGATAGGATGGGATGGTATGGATTGGATTGATCTGGCTCAGAATAGGGACCAGTGGAGGGCTCTTGTGAACATGGTAATGAACCTTTGGGTTCCATAAAATGCTGGGAAATTCTTGAGTAGCTGCAGAATTGGCGACTCCTCAAGAAGGGCGCAGCTCCATGAGTTAATTATATACTGCATTGGCCTTGAAGATGGAGGAAGTATGTTTTCCATAACACTGCTTTCCAGCATAATTGTTGTCCGGTATTATTAAATGGAAACTTGTGAATTTAATTAAATAGCTAAACAAGATAAATTATGTGCAAATATTATGTTTCTGGACGTCATCCATCGCCCAATTTTTATCTAAAAACACTGTCCTATTTATTTTTCAAAACAACGTTTCAGAGACTGGATTCTGTTCCTGGTTTCAGGTAAAACCTACTTCGTTGGGCCCAATCAATAGATCTAGTCCCTCTCCCTGGTCCAGAGAGGAGATAGGGACAAGCTCTATTAACTGGGCCAAACTTAGTAGGTTTTACCTGAAGATAGAGAGAGAATCCAGTCTCCAAAATGTTGTGTTTTGAAAAATAAACAGGACAGTTTTTAGATGAAAAGAGGACGATAGATAATGTACAGAGGCATAATATTTGTACTAATATACCGTCGTTACAAACTTTTAGAACTTATTAAGATAAATTTGATTTGTTTCATTCTGGTCCGTCACACTAACAATATTACAAATGATAAAACAGTTCCATCCAGTGTGACTGTTGAAGCTTTTACTACTTCACTTCTTAGCACCCTAGCATGTTTCTGTCCCTATAGACCATCATCAGAGATAACATCAATACTTTTAGAAACTACTATTACATTGGATGTTTTGATTTTTGAAATACATAAATATACAATATTTGTAATAAACACTTTATATAAAATCCAAATTTCTTACAACCACAGCAACTGTCCTTGATGCATTAAAGTTTTTTTTAAAACTTTTTGTTATTTAAGTTAAAGTTAAAATTCTGAAAACGTTTTTAGAATGATATACTGCCTTCTTCCTCAATAAGGGGGCAGTATATTCCTCAAAAACGTTGGTTTCCACCTACCAGAATGTATAATGTCATCCCAAAAGACCACAATATGAATGTTACATATATTACTGTGAAGACCTCATATCTTATATCAGATAAGAAACCATTTTTAAGTTGGATAATGTGTTTCTAGTTAAGTTGAGAAATCACCACATAGCAACATAATGTGTGGCATTTCTACAAAATAAAACTTTGATGGAGACACAGTTTTAAATAGAATGCAGCTTATACCATGAACTAGGTATAAGCCATAGCCAGAGTAAGTTCATAGCAGTCTCTTATCTGAAAATAAATAAAAATTCAAGCTACAGTGAAAGATTTTTTCGTTTTTTTTTTAATATGACAATAAAATGGGGATGGGGGTGACAGATGTTTGCATAGAGATATTACTACATCACCAAAGAAGTGGAGAATGCAGGGATCAAAACATCTCATCAGTCCCGTTACAAATAATAATGTTGCATCAAGTCATTCTCTGTGAAGTTGCTTAGAACACTTGCCTCCATCAATAGAACATTCTGGGCTTGGTGTCTGTTTTTGCAATATTGTACATTTTGTCTGTGGCCATGAAGGTCATATGTTTATGGTGAAGGATATAGAACAGAAACCTGCAGAGTGAAATATGGCTGGAAACTGTACTGATCAAAGTTTTAATAGTTACATATTAGTGTTGTAGAGTCCTGACAAACACCGTTTGTTTTGTGAGGAACTTGTAACTGGTAAATTTCAAAATGACCTAGTTTAGATTTGGTACTAGAAAGTGTGGTGATATGAAGCAATAAAGTATTGTTTTTTAAGCTTATTTATGTAAGAAAATTTATGAGGATCAGTGAAATGTTACTTTCTCTGCAGAGTCTTTCATACAGAATTACTGTATAACATGGTTTACTTATATGATTAAAATGTGTAAGAACGGAGACTGCCTTATTAAAAAAAAACGTAGGCTTTTGTGATCACCATGCTCTCTATGTACGAGGGGGGACCCAAAAATAACCGGAACCGACCTGTTGCGCGCGCATGCTTTGTAGTTACGAGTTGTACTGCTAGGTGGTGTTAGCTGGGGGTCTCCCACGACTGTTAGTGAGCTGGCGTCAGTCTGAGTTAAGTGGTTTGTCTGTGGTTCTCTGTTGTGTGCGTTCCTGTTTCAACCCTTTGGCGATTAGTGAGATGGCCGACGAGAAGGAACAAAGAGTGTGCGTGAAATTTTGCTTTCTGTTAGGGAAAACTGCAGCTGAGACTGTTGGGATGCTTCGGCAAGCCTTTAATGATGATGCTTTGGGGAAATCACAGGTCTACGAGTGGTTTTCCCATTTCAAATCTGGCAACATGTCAACAGAAGACATGCCACGTCCCGGGCGTCCTTCGACAGGAAGAAATGACGAAAACATTGCCAAAATCAAACGTGCAATTGATGAAGATCGTCGAAAGACCATTGACCAACTTTCTGAGGAAACGAACATCTCATGGAGCACGGTCCAGCGAATTTTAACCGAAGGTTTGCACATGAGACGGGTGTCTGCAAAATTTGTTCCTCGCTTGCTCGGAGATGACCAAAGAGAAAACCGCGTGAATGTTTGCCGCGACTTGAAGAGTGAAGTGCAGTTTTCCCTAACAGAAAGCAAAATTTCACGCACACTCTTTGTTCCTTCTGGTCGGCCATCTCACTAATCGCCAAAGGGTTGAAACAGGAACGCACACAACAGAGCACCACAGACAAACCACTTAACTCAGACTGACGCCAGCTCACTAACAATCGCGGGAGACCCCCAGCTAACACCACCTAGCAGCACAACTCATAACTACAAAGCATGCGCGCGCAACAGGTCGGTTCCTGTTATTTTGGTTCCCCCTTCGTATGTGTGCATTTCTCCTCGGTTTAAATTTTGGACCAGTTGATTAATTTTTGTCAAACTTGGTATGAATGTTATTCCAATGGAGGCCAACTGAATGCCTAATTGTTATTGTTCTGTAATCAGTAATAATAACATGGCAGATGTGTGAACTTGTGAGGTGGGAGTGATACTAGTACCATTTATTTTAGCGTCCTGAAATTATGTGTGGTGATAGATGTTGGAAAAGTTCACAGGTTTATTAAAGTAATATTTATGTAGAATGTAAAATAACATGGTGGTCATGGGGAAATTTTCTTTGGCTTATAGTATGAGTGTGATAACTAATGAAACAGTGGAACTAGGCACATAACATTTGGTATGGGGACAGACCATAAACATTTCTATGTATTATGTATGAAATATTGTTTGAATACCAACAATTACAAATATGAGGGTAAAATTCTGAAATTATATCTGACAGATTTAATGTATAAGGCATTCAAAATATAACAGTAACAATAAGAAAATAATAATGGATATGTTGGACTGGATATCTGTGCAGCGCGAGAGTAGGCTTTGTAAGTTCTGCTCAGAATTCCTTGTTATGTTTAATTTAAAGTCTACAGAATTATGGAAACATATTATTAATTACATATGTATATTTTCACACAATTTTGTGATTTATAGGTCGCATTTCTCTGCAAAGGACGAAATAGAGACAGCAAAGGTAACACTTCCAGCAGTTCATCAGTGTGCCTTGAAAAAGTCTGAGATCTGTCAGCACTTGAAACATGAAGCTTATAAGAACTGTCCTTCTCCAATGACAGTGCAATGGAAGAAATTTATTTGGAAAGTATGATTCCTTTTATCTTTGAAAAACGTTTCTGTATGTTTAATATTTATTTATGTTAATGGAAGAATACTTTGATACTGCAACATAGAAAAGAAAATGAACACAATATTCCTTCAACAGGCAAGACAGCGATATGAATCAAAATTTGAAAATATTTTACTGCATTGTATACTGTGCCTTTTGTATTCAGTCTATGGAACCAATCAAAGTCAATCAGTGGTAAACCAAATAAGTATCAGCGCTTACAGTCGCCCTCCATGTTCATGAATTTATTATTCATTCCAGGCAATTTATTATCACAAATTCTCTTTGAAATTATCCCTTGGTACTTCTTCATAAGCTTCACACAACTTCTCAGAACATAACCTGTACATGTCATAACATGATAGTTTCTCTATGCCTGACTGTTATATTGGAAAGTATGGAATTTGTATTATGCTGGGAATGCGTCCCTAACAAATAAGGGGTACACTTATGCTTATATTAGTATAACTGCTTTAATGTTCACCTTAATACATATTTGATTTGTTCCATAAAATGCTGGAAAATTCTTGACAGCTGCAGAATTGGCAGCCCCTCAAGAAGGGCTCAGCTCCATGAGTAAGTAAAATTCACTTAGTAGGGGGTGGAGTCTAACTGGGCCCACTCTGCACGGCAGCCACTGATTGGCCTATTGTAGCCTGACCCAGGTGATTATGATGATGGAGAATTTGGTGGAATGAAGATTGGCAGGGGAAACTGAAGTACTCAGAGAGAACCTGCCCCAGCGCCACTTTGTCCACCACAAATCTCACTTGCCCAGACCTGGGATCGAACCCGGGCTGCTGCGGTGGAAGCCAGCGACTAACCGCTTGAGCTATGGCACAGTCACAGGTAAGTAAGTAAGTAAGTAAGTGTAACAGCTGTAACTGTGTAAGTACTTGTTCTGTATCCATTATTTAATTTACATTCCTTCATGTGTAATTCCATACCAAATCATCAGATATGGTGTGCATTGCCATCTCTGATTTTGATAATAAATATATTTTGTAGTGCATTAACCCCCTTCCCTAACCTCAGGTCTACTTGCATAAATTATTTTGAGAACAAAATTATGCTATAGTTTGAGATGTAAATATTTTAGAATATCTGAATGTTGCAAATATGTGGAATTACAGTTTTCATCCGCAGACCTTGAGCAAACATTTCACAATCTGGTGAAACTTAGTGTCAAAACCCATTGTATTACTTTGTAGTAGTATTCTCAAAAGCATTATTGTCAGTTTCAGTTATTATGTTTTGAGTTCAAGTTTTGTAGAAAACAGAATGCTTACCATACAGCTTAAGTAGATAAGTTTGTGCACTCTTTTTAGAGGACTGTAGAAACCTTTAAAATTTTTATTGCTAGTCAGTCAGGTCTGTTAATAATTGAATGCTTGTATATTTAAAGATGATGACATTGCTCTATGTGAATCTAAGTGGGCATATAGACCTTATGGGTGCACATAGCTGTGCATCAAATTTTAAGAAAATCTTTAACAATACATATTTTAGATTACTATTAAATATTGAATGTTCTAGCAATAGTAATCCTTCTATGAGGAAATTTAAATCCTGCAGCATACTGAATTTTTAATTGCCATTTTAATTTCTGCACTAAAATTTTGAAATTGATATAACTTTCAATCTATATGTGGAAAAATATAGAATTATCACTGAAATTTCACATAAGGCTGTGTGGGAACCTCCCACAGTGCATAGCAGACAACCCCCACAGTGTAGCAAAAGCAGGCGATATTTATATGCTACAGCCTGTGACCTGTTTCTCTGACATCCACACAAGCGCTACCCAGTCAGCGCTCATATCTGCAGCACCATCACCAAGTAGTCCACGCTCTGCCTAGTGACAGTGGTATAAAAATGCGGGCCTCCTACAGGCTATCATCAGTCACATCAGTCACCGCTACCCTGCCATCAAGAGATCAACACAACAGCTGACTCTGGCAGTGTACACACTGTAGGCCTGCCATCCAGCCAGACTTGCTGCTTTCCTGCCAGCTCAGAGTCAGCAAACTGCAGCGAAAGAAGAACGTTGGGCTGCTGTAAGGAAGCACGCCATGCTGGCTGGCTTGCTGCAATTAAGGCTTGAGACAGACAGTGCTTTTAGGGCCTCCAATAGCACCATCATCACTAGATCAGGATTGCTGCTATGAAGTTACTATTCACCGGTATTATTCAGACATGCTCCCCCCTCATCTGTAGTACCCACTTTAAGGGAAATAAACATATATTGTTATAGTTTTATGTTGTTGTCTCTTCCAGCATCGATATCCCACAATTGATGCATAATCTAACATTATTAGTAGTGCAGTATGTATGTGGGGCAATCGAAAAGTTTCTGAAATTAGAATTTTGCTCCCGAATGGTTATTAGTACATTGAAATACCGCTAGGTGTCTCCTCACACATCCTTCTTGAATCAGTGTGGCAAGCGGCATCGAGTTGAGTGATTGGTTTTATTGTTGGTGAACGTATTTCCATTGTTGTGTTTCCGTGAGTTTGCGGTTTTGTGATGGCTGACCTGAGAGCAGCGTGTCTGTATAAAGTTTTGTTTCAAACTTGGGAAAACTGCTGCAGAAACGCACCAAATGTTGAAGCAAGCTTTTGGTGAAAACAGTTTAGGCCAGACACAAACTTACAACCGGTATAAGCGTTTTAAAAATGGCCGAACATTGACTGATGATGATGATCGTTCGGGACGGCCGTCAACTGGCACCACACCAGAAAGTTAGTGATCTGATTGTGCAAGATCGTAGACTGACCATCCAAGACCTCTGTAACACCTTGGAACTAAGTTACAGTACATGTCAACGAATTTTGTCAGAGGAACTGAACATGAGGAGGATTGCGGCGTAGTTTGTGCCACGACTGCTGCAAAATGAACAGAAGCAGCATCGCTTGGAAGTCTGTAGGGAACTTCAGCAACAGCTTCAAGAGGATCCNCAGACGGTACTAAACACCCTAACAAAGAAAGACTTCCAGGATGCATTTGGAAAGTGACAGAAACACTGGGATCAGTGTGTGCACTCCCAAGGGGACTACTTTGCAGGTGATGGTGCAGAATAAGATCTAGGTAAGATGTAATAGTTTTTATTAATATATTTCAGGAACTTTTGTATTGCACCACGTATGTTATGTATGTTATACAGGGTGGGGTGCAGAAACTTCCTTTTTTTTGAAGGCGAATAAAAGAAAAATTATTGCTGGTAGACAAAATTTATGTTTAGCTAATGAAAGAATATACTTTAAAGTTTTAAATCATGTAGTTTTAAACAAAATATCTTGAAGGTGGTGGCCACCATTCTATATGCACTGATGCAACCGTTTTCTGAAGCTCCCCTCTGCACATTCCAATATGTGCACTGGAATTTGGCCTACTTCCTGCCTAATAACTTTCTTCAGCTGAAGCAGGTTTGTGGGGCGATATTTAAAAACCTCTGCCTTGAGGTATCTCCATAAAAGAAAATCACAGGGCATTAGATCAGGTGAGTGCGCTGCCCACAGGAAGTCACCTCGAAGCGAGATGAGCCATCCAGGGAACTTTGCCCTCAAAACTGTCATTGAAGCTCGGGCTGTGTGGGCTGTGGCACCATCCTGTTGGAACCAGACATTTCCTAGATGCA
>NW_019739223.1:290675-321013 GCF_002891405.2 Cryptotermes secundus | reverse complement strand
AATTCTTGCACAACAACCATCTTATAGGGATAGAAATTAAGATGTTCGTGAATAATTTGGCACAATGAACGATTGGATATGTCTAGGGCGACTGCATGTTTGCGAGCAGAGCGTCTTGGAAATCTCAAAATCGACTGTTGAACTGCCTCCACATTTTCTGGCGTCGTAACGGTCCGTTGTCATCCTGATGATTTTTTCACCACACTCCCGGTTGTCCTAAAGTTCTCTACCCACAAAACAATCGATTGCCGGTTGGGAATTGGACCTCTGGGCTTAATTCCGAAGTGAGTATGGAACGCACGCTGCACCACCACGTAGGAATGGTTGTTCGAAAAATAGGCTTCGACAGCAAATGCACGCTACTCACTCGACCACCTCATGTTTCCTACTGAGGGGTATTAGACAGAAACTTGGGCGACTGCTGCGTTCACTGAGCCTATCCCAACTTTTCTGTGACCTCCTCTCCCTTGACAATGCATCTTCACAAAAAGAAGTTTCTGTGCCCCACCCTGTAGTATAGTCCGTATATGTAAACATTTGTCTGATAAATTTCCTATCCAGAATGGTCTAAGACAAGGAGATGCTTTATTGCCACTATTTTTCAACTTTGATTTAGAATATGCCATTAGGAAAGTCCAGGAAAACCAGGTGGGACTGAAATTAAACGAGAAACATCAGCTCTTGTTCTGTGCCGATGATATGAATCTACTGGGTGATAATATAGAGACTATAAAGAGAAACACACAAACTTTAATTGGCACTAGTAAGGAGGTTGGTCTGGAAGTAAAAACAGAGAAAACTATGTACATTTTGCTATCTCGTCACCAAAGTGCAATGCAAAATCATGACATAAAGATAGGAAACAGATGTTTTGAAAAGTGGCACAGTTCTGATATTTGGGAACAATGATAACAGATTGAAACCTGATTCAGGAGGAAATTAAGAGGAGATTGAATTCAGTTAATGCTTGCTACCATTCAGTCCAGAACCTTTTGTCTTCTCGTCTGCTGTCAAAAACCACACAAATTAGAATATACAAAACTGTAATTTTGCCTGTGGTTCTGTATGGGTGTGAAACTTGGTCTCTGACATTAAGGGAAGAACATAGAATGAGGGTGTTTGAGAACAGGGTGTTGAGGAGAATATTTGGACCGAAGAGGCATGAAGTGACAGGAGGTTGGAGAAAACTGCACAATGAGGAGTTTCATAACTTGTACTCTTCTCCGAGTATAATTAGAATGATCAAGTCAAGGAGAATGAGGTGGTCAGGGCATGTAGCACAAATGGGGAGAAGAGAAATGGATATAGGGTATTGGTGGGAAAGCCAGAAGGAAAGAGACCACTGATAAGACCAAGATGTAGGTGGGTGGACAATATTAGAATGGATCTTAGAGAGATAAAATGGAATAGTATGGCTTGGATTGATCTGGCTCAGGATAGGGACTCTTGGAAGACTCTTGTGAACATGATAATAATCCTTCAGGTTCCATAAAATGTTGGGAAGTTCTTGAGTAGCTTCACAATTGACAGCACCCTGCTGAAACTGGCCTTGGGTGATAATGATTTGTGGCTTCTCTTGCTTTAGCTGAAGGGCTCTGTGAGGTTAGATGCAAAAAGATATCATCCTGCAGAAATGTTATAATCACTGAGACTGCAGTCTTTTGGGATTTGATAGTGCTGGAGTGCTGGTGTGGTAGATGGTTACCATTGTTTTGGAAAAACATGAGGTCTCTGTCTTTTACCCTAAAACTTGGTGCTCCAACATATATTGCATTTTGGTAAATATTACATGAAACATTTGCTATTTTAGATAGTACCATTGGAACTCCGCAAGAAATTCCCCACAGCAACTGCATCATTGCTAATGGAAGTGGACGAACTCTATGAACGAGATTTAAAATATCATTGGGTTGAAAGGATTGTAAATCCTCTTCCTGGAGAAGAATTTTTTGAGGTGAAAATGCATCCGTACAGGTAATACAACTAATTTTGTTTCTGATAATCCCTTATAACATGCTGTTTTCAATGCCTATATAAATTTATATTTTGTATAGATAAGTTGGTTTCACTAGGGTGTAGAATTATGAGCTAAGATCAGTATGTCTGCAAAGTGATTTGTGTAATTTACTGTTTAGAAAATGAAACATTTATGATTAGAATTCTGCCTCTTATTCTTTTTAAAATGTTAGAGACTAAATAAATTGTTAGAATGATTTGTTAAAATTAGAATTCTTAACATACTGAACACTAAATAGTTCAGTACCCAAATTGTTTTAAATATCTTGATGACACAGATTACTTATGTTTCTTAAGTGGCAGGGAGTTAGGTGGAACCAACCTATTCTTGTCTCCAGTCTCACATGTTCCTTAATGTTGACAGGGGGGAACATGAATGAATACATACAATCATACATAACACACAGCATGAACTCATAACCATAGTTAAGAAAACTATGGTTATGAGTTCATGTTGTCTGTGTGTATGTATATATATATATATATATATATGTACACGGTGTGCCCAGGATCCGTTAGGACTCATCTTTTTAAATTTTTCCCTGCAATGCCATCTGTTGGTGAGTTGTGGCATTAAGATTCTTAAAGTTTCAGCTGTGGCTGTCTATAAATTCAAAGCACAAGCATCGCTGCATCATGTGTTCTGACCTTGAATGTAACAGTACTGTTCTGACGCTCGTCGGAAAATGGCGATTGAACAGAGAGCCGACATCAAATTTTGTTTGAAGTTAGGCAAAACAGCCGGAGAATCATACAAAATGATGAAAAGTGTGTACGGTAGTGATTGTTTGAGTTGCTTGAACATTTTCGATGGTATGCTGTATTTCGTGACGGCAGGGAGGACATTGAAGACTCTCCGCGTGCATCAAAGCCGAGAACAAGTCGCACTGAAGAAAATGTGAAAAATGTGACCAAAATCCTTGCATCAGACAGACGTGTTTCTGCAAGACTCATCGAGGATCTTTTGAACATACCAAAAAGTACTGTGCATCAAATTTTGACCAAGGATTTGGGCAAATGGAAGGTCTGTGCGCGGTTTGTACCGCATGCGCTGTCAGGCAACGAAAAACATGCCAGAGTGGAACACTGCAAAGACATGTTACAGTCGGCCCAAAGTGATACAAAATTTACAAAATCGATTGTTACTGGTGACGAGACATGGTATTTTCAATATGAGCCTCTCACACAGCGGCAGAGTGCAGCGTGGTTGAGCCCAGAGAAGCTGAAACCAAAGAAAGTGTGCATGCAAAAGAGTCGAGTAAAGACACTGCTAACTGTTTTCTTTGATTCCAAAGGAATCATTCACAAGGAATTTCTGCCCGAAGGTCAAACAGTGAATTCTGATTATTATCTTGGAGTCCTCAATCGTTTGTGGGTGAGAATTCTTAAAATTTGACCTGAATATCGAGAGCAAGGTTCCTGGTCGCTTCTCCATGACAATGCCCCACCCCACAAATCGAAGATCGTACCTGATTTTTTGGCCAGAAAAGTGGTCACAGTCCTTGATCACCCTCTGTATTCACCAGAGTTGCTCCAGCAGATTTCTGGTTGTTCCCAAAAGTTAATTTGGCAATGAAAGGAGACCGTCATGACACCATCCAGGACATCCAAAGGGAATGTACTGCAGTATTAAATGTGATTCCACAAAAGGAGTACCGTGACTGTTCTAAAAAACTTTTCAATCAATTCCAGCTATGTATTGATTCAGAAGGCGACTATTTTGAATAAAAACAGTGAAATTTTGAAAATAATTCACGTCTTGTATTTTTAATGAACACAGTCTTGACAGAACCGGGACACACTGTATGCATATCTAGGTTACATTACATTGTGCTGGACTCTATTGCCTTCGTTGAACACCCTCCCCCTCATTATACTATGCCCCTATAGGGCAGTAGAGAAACTGCATAGAATAGCTCTTGCCAGCACAGTTGATGGTTAATTTGCCCCTGTGATTCCATTTGTATGAAATCTGTCAATGAGGAACAATAATAAAAACAATAATGAATAAATCTTACATCTGACAGTGAAGTTCATGAACTCATCACAGTGTGCTTGTCATGGCAGCAGTTGACAGAAACTTCAGTATAGTTTGATGATATAGGCATATCAGCTTTCACAATTGTGTTGTTGTTAATCTATGGCAGTCTCTTTCTGAGCAGCATCTGTTATTGTCTGATTGTGTTTTGGTATGCTGTTGCAAGAATGAAAGAGCTTGAATTAGATCAATGAATGAACATTAAATTTCTTGTTAAACTTGGCAGGAGTGGAAGCGAAATCAGGGAGATATTTGTGCAAGATTATGAGGACAATGCTATGAAGAAAACAGCAGTTTACAAGTGGGTGATATGCTTTTCTGAGGGAAGAGAAAGTGTCGCTGACAAAGAGAATTGGGATTGCCAACAACGAGCAGAACTGAAGAAAATATTGCAAAAGTTTGTCAAATTGTGCGTGAAAATCACCGGCTGACTGGCAGGAGCAGAGCAGAGCAAGCAAAGATTGACAGAGAAACAGTTAGGAAAATCTTAAATTAATATCTTGACATGGGAAAGCTGTGGTAAAAAATGATCCCAAAGGAGCTCACCGAAGAGCAAAAGCAAAGAAAATTCAGAATTTACCAGGACGTTTTTGGAGAGGCAAGATGTCATCACAGGTGATGAAACATGGGTCTGCCATTGTGACCCTGAAACGAAGTCAGTCCAAATCAAGAGTAAGAACAGTGTTGTTGAATTTTTTTGGTATTAGAGGGATTGTTCATTATGAGTTTGTACCAACTGGACAAACAGTCAACCAAGTTTACTATTTGGAAGTACTGGAAAGGCTGTGTGCAGAAGTTTAGCTGGAAATGACCTGAACTTTTTGCCAACAACTCATGGATCTTGCATCAGAACAATGCACCTGCTCACATGGTACTGTCTGTGAGGTAGTTTTTAGCTAGTAAACAAATAACTACTGAAACACCCTCCCTGTTCATGGGATCTAGCTCCCAATGATTGTTTTTTCCTGTTCCTGAAGACAAATTAAATATTGATAGGAAGGCATTTTGATGACATTGATGACATCAGGAGTAATATGACAGCAGCTCTGAAGGCCATTCCACAAAACCGGTTCCAAAATTGTTTTGAAGGGTGGACTAGGCGCTGACATAGGTGCATAGCTTCCCAAAGGGAGTACTTTGAAGGCAATCACAATGATATTCTGCAATGAGGTATGTAGCACTTTTACCTCGATGAGTTCACGAACTTTATTGTCAGACCACCTAGAGTACTCACAATATGAATCGTGCAGATGCTCTAAATAACCAGTGTGCAGGTAGCAATATACCTGAAAGATGGAATTTTTTGACTACCTGAGTGAAGTAAACTCCACAAGAATGACGGTCCTCATTGGAGTTACTGTGCGCCAAGATTTAAACACATGGAATCGTACTTCCATGTCTTCAGTTCATGATGATTAGTTGCATAAAGCAATGTTTCTAAGAGAATGCAAATTGTGATATCAGAATTTCAAGTAATTGAATGATTTTGGTGTCATGTGACATAAATTTCTTTTTATGCATAGCAAGGGATAGTCAGTTAACTTATATTTATCAGTGAAATGTTTATTCTAGGAAGGGCAGGAGCAAGAACTATCACAAGTTTCTGGAGACAGTGAGGTATATGGACAAGAGACTTCTGTTAACACATATCCTTATGAGAAGACTCGTAGATCGGACTGTAACGTGTGTGCCTCCACTACTCACCAATTTCACCAAATACAGGTAACATATTCCATCTTCTGGGATATAAAGCAGTTTGTTGAATGTAACCAATGTTTCAGAGGAGCATGTCACCTCCATCTTCAGGGGTAAAAATTAACCTAACCTGCATGAAACATGTTGGAAATAGAACTTGCTTCATGCTGGATTCCTACTTGTCTTACTCTTCAACCCTAAAGATAGATGTGACATATTCCCTCAAAATGTTGGTTGAATTTCAGTGGACTACACAATGTTATATCCCAAAATATGGAACTCTTTGTAACCACTTCCATAAGAACTCAAATCCTATAACTTACTAACTCCATGGAGATGAACCCTTCTTGAGAAACCACCAGCTGAGTGGCTATTCAAGAATTTCAAAACATTGGAACCCAGAGTTTCATTACCATGTTCACAGCAGCCTTCCTCTGGCCCTTACCCCAAGCCAGATGAACCCAATCTGTGCTGCCACACATTGTCTCTCTAAAATCAATTTTAATTATCCCCCACCTACGTCTAGGTCTTCTTGGTTGTATGTTTCCTCCTGGCTTTCCTACAAAAATGCAACAGGTCGTTTCCGGTTATTTTTGGGTCCCCCTTCGTATGTCCTGCCCATCTTGTCCTTGACTTGATCATTATAATTGGCAAAGAGTAGAAATGATGAAGCTCCTCATTATGCAGTTTTCTCGAACTCCTCTCACTTCATCTTTCTTTGGTCCAAATATTCTCCTCAACTCCCTCTGTTTGTCCGTTAATGGCAGAGACCAAGTTTCACACCCATACAGAGCGAGAGGCAGAATTATGGTTTTCTACAAGTATGTGTATATTCTGATTGTCACTTTTTTAGACAGCAGATGGGAAAACAAAAGGTTCTGAACTTAATGGTAGCAAGCATTACTGGAATTCAGTCTCCTCTTGATTTCCTCCTGAATCAAATTTCGACTTGTTACTGTGGTTCCAAAATATGTGAACTGTGCCACATTTTCAGAGGATCTGTTAGGTATCTTTCTGTCATGATTTTTCCCTGCATTCTGGTGACAGGACAGCAATATAGACTTGGTTTTTTCTGTGTTTACTTTAAGATGACCTCCTAACTAGCATAAATTAAAGTTTGTATGCTTTTCTTTATGGTATCTCTGTTATCTCCAAGTAGATTCACATCATCAGCAAAGATCAGTAGCTAAAATGACTCATTTAATTTCAGTTCCACCTGGTTTTCATGGGCCTTCCTAATGGCATACTCTAAAGCAAAGTTGAAAAGCTCAAGCATTAAATCACGACCTTGTTTTGAACCATTTTAGATTGGAAAATTATCGGACCTATACGGACCTTACCACACATTTCGTTTGAACACATTTTAATCAGCCTAATTAGTTTCATGTGTACACCAAACTCTTATCAGTATATTGTACAATACTTCCCTCCTTACTGAATGTCTATGAATGGCTGATGCACTGTCTTGTTTCACCCCCATTGTTCTCCAGTATCTGACAAATGCAAATATCTGATCTGTAATTGATCTGTTACATCGAAACCCACACTGATGATCCCCAATAATTTCACCTATGTATGGACTTAACCTTGAGAGAAGAATATTAGATAAAATTTTGTATGAAGTTGATAACAGTTGTATTCCATGATAATTACTACAGTCAGTTTTATCGCCCTTATTGTGAATTTGGACAATAATAGACTCCTTCCACTGATCAAGCAATTCATTCTTACTCCAAATACATGAAATTAATTAGTTTTGGATCACAAACTGTAATGTTTCATCTCCTGATCGAATGCATTCTGCCAGAATTTGGTCACTACCTGGTGATTTACACTTATTCAATTTTGCAATAACAATTTCAGCTTCAAAAGGACTAGGGTCAGGTACTAATGGCTTAGCTATATATAATTCTCTCTGCCCAACATCACTGACCCTATGTACATTCAGTAACTGAGAGAAGTAGTTCTTCTGCCCATTCAAAATGTTGTGGGAATCTGCAAGTAGATCACCATTCTCATCCTTCACTAAGTTACTGGTAGGCTGGTAACCCCTCTTAAAGTCATTTATTCCTCTTTACAGGTCTCTAATGTTCTTGTTCTTACTGTTCATTGCAAGCTCATCAATTTTGTCTTTCAGATATTCCATCTTTTTGTTCCTGAAATGCCTGCTGGCTTCATGTCTTATATTGTTCAGATTATCCCAATCTATTTCACTTGTAACCTGTAACCACTGCAATTTGGCTTTTTCTTTGATCTAATAATTTTGAGCACCTTTCACCAAACCATGGTTTATACTTCTTCAATCCAAATCTAGATATTCTCTCTGATAGGTTCTTGTGCTCTTTTTATATCCAACTCAGTGTCTAAGTTTTCCAGAGCTGCAAATCTATTTGAGATTTCAACACAGTAGTGCTCTTTACCCTGTACCTCTTTTAATTTCTTGAGATTGGACCTTTCCATGTGAACTCTATGCCTTTGTTTTTCTTTTCACTGCCAATCTTTCCTAAGTTTTGCTGCCACCAGATAGTGGTCAGTCTCATAGCCTGTATAGTATAATAATTTGTTTTTAACTCCTCACTTTTTCTAATACAGTAAAATAGAGTAAAATCAACCACAGAATTGAATGCACATCATTTCAGTGTAGCTATAGAATTGGGAACTGTAGTGTCAGTCTCCAGAGATAGGGACTAGCTCTATTGATTGGGCCCAATTGAGCAGGTTTTACCTGAAGACAGAGACAGAATCCAGTCTCTGAAAGACTGTGTTCTGAAAGTGAACAGGACACTGTGTTCAGATAAAGACAGGATGACTGATAATGTCCAGAAAGGTAATATTTGTAGTAATGCATCATTGTCACACACTTTTAGATCTTATTAGTGTCAGTGGTGGATGGAGTAGGAAAAGCTAAGGACACATTATTGTATTACATCATAGTCATGTATCTATTGAGTTACAGATGGCAGGAACATTGATAAGATGCACTAGTCAGGCAGTGAGATAAGGCCATGGATTTGAGATCTTGCTCACATATAATAGACATACTAGAAGAAGAACTAAGTTATGAGAATAGCGGCCTCTGTAGTCTAGAGGTAACGTTCCCACCTCATGACTCGTAGTACGCGGGTTCAAATACCAGGCGGAGGTCGTCGAATTTTTAAGGATGGAAAAAATCAGGGAACAAGTCCTCCGGGAGGGACTTTAAGCCGTGGGTCCCGTATTGTAGCTTTACGGCATGTAAAAGAACCTCATATCTCCAAAGGAGGTCACTGAGCCAAATTAATGGACGTTTCCCACCCAACAGCAGTCTCTAATACCTCTGGTAGGTGGGGGAAGCATTATAGATACCTCTCAGCTAGTAGAGCCGGTCTCGCTGGCTGGGCGGGACTGATGGTAAGCACCAATAGATATAGATATAGAGACTGGTAGAAATCATAGAGGGAAGCACAATGGACCAATACAGGTCTCAGTGCATGGGGAAACCCACCCTCTCCAATAACTAACTAACTAACTAACTAACTAACTAACTAGTTTTATGATGAGTTTTATAAATGGATAGCTTGTGTCACATTCTTTAGCTGTCCATCGGAGCTCATAATATTCCTGCCCCATAATGGACAGGTGAATGCCACAACACCATTCATGCTCAGAAGCAGTATCTGATGTAATTCAATTCCCATCCAAATCTAGATAATTTAATTTTGTTTAAATGCTCCTATGCCAGGGCTGAGCACATTTTGTGTGAAGACTAGCACTTATCATGGAAGGTTTTTCTCCAGTTTTTCCTGGGCTACCCATTTGAATGTTGTGTGGAACATACTGCATTTCATGTATGGTAAATGCAGTCAGAATTGCACACCTGGCATAGTAGTTGGCACCGATAATATTACATCCAAGGTGCATATCGTCACAACCAAAATATGAGATCACCAAGCTGTGTGTCAATGAGTCTTTGTAAAGTTTGGTGTGTATATCAAGGTAACTGAACCCATCTCGATGGCGTACTTTGTAAATCCCTCCCGTCAGTCTGTGTCTATGTGTATCCTTCATACTGTTGCAAGGTAATGGCTCTTCTAAATGTATCCCTCCATTCAGTGCTAGGCAACTGCTCGGTAAACACATTCCCATAACAGTGAATACACACAACTGTTAGATGCATCATTTTCTATGTAGTCCATGTCTCATCAAACGAGAGTAATGGGTTTGACTGTGTATATCCTTATGTTTGCTAGGTCAGAACTTGGTAAAGATATTCCTGCAGTAATGAAAAATTGTGGGTGCGTTGTATTCTGTATGGTCCATGTCATGTCAAAGGAAAGTAGGTGATTAATTCCTTCCAGAACTTCTTGTTAATTCTTCTAACACTGAACCTTCATTCGAGCCCATAAAAGACAACACAGAAGCATTTCCTCTGAACTTTTCCTCCCAATTCATATTGTACGGAACTAAAAGTTTCATTCAAAGAGGAGACTAGACCCAATTCTTTGCCTTGTTGAGCCTTTCAACAGCCTCACACCATATTTCATTTGGAATCTGTCTTTATTTTATCCTTCCATTTATATCCATTTGTCTCATGTGATATCTTTCCAGATTTTGTGACCAAACTTATGTACACATTTCTTATTCCTACCTCTGTACATTCACTGCCTGTCTTACCCTCTTTGATTTACTCTTTGAATAATATTCAGCATAAAGAACTCTACATTTTTAACGGTAAACATTTTTTTACAAGTTATTATTTATTTTCTAAGAAGATTGGCTAGATCTGTAATACTTCTGATTTGTTTCTGTGAGGTCCCTGGTTCAGACTTTGGTGAAGATAACAACTCTTGTTGACAGTTTTTTTTTTTTAATATTGTCACATGTTGGGTATGTCACGCGACAAATAACTTCACGCCATCAAGGATGTAACAGATATTTATTGTGCTTCACTTCTACACTCACACTTCACAATTGTTATCACTTGCAGTATCACAACTACTGCCTCTGCTTCTAGGCTTATACTGCCTTCTGTGGCTGTGACATCTCACCTGTCCTTGGCCGAGGCTAGATCCCAACTGTTCAACTGCGACTATCCCGAGACTGTCTTGGTGAATGTCTTACCTTCTTATATCCACCGCTGTTGCTACGCAATGAACCTTCTGTTGTAACCATGGAGACTCGCTGTTGGAATTACAATACTACTCTTGTTACTTCCTATGCAGTGGTCTGTTCTAGCGTTTCCATGGAAATAACCCTTCTGGATTCCAAACATGTGACATTACTTTCCTCAGTCCCTTCAAGGAAATGTGGGATAGTACCTTAAATTAGGCCGTGGATGATTCCTTCCACAATGCTCCCAGTTTATTATTTGCTATCATCTAATAATTCAACACTGTATAATATGACATAAACTGAGCAGTAAACCATCACCACCACCATCTGAGGAGAATGTGAGGAAATAAATAGACATTCAACCTTTGAAATGCAAAGAATCTATCATTTCATCATATGTTGCTCTCAGGGATTCAAGTAGCAACAACACTATTGTTTGACACTTTCTATGATGGATGCTCTGGCCATAAATATAAAACTTCAACTCAGGTTGAAACATTTAGTTGTAAATTGTGCAAACAATTATTTTGATTGCCAATTTATGTTCATGTGGTTATATTCATTATAGTGTGACATGTTGCACAATGGAGAACCCCTCCCTAACCTGCAGCAACATGCCAACTCAGGCCACAGTGACGTGGCGGATGAGTCAGCGCTCCCTCCCCCCCCCTCCGCGGTGACATAACGCTGAACGCTACATCCCGTAACCAACTTCCAACAGCGTTGCTACGTAACAGGCAAACACAGCCACTATATAAGAGAGCTGCACTGCCTGCGAGTGAGTTGAAATGTGGCCATCGCCAAGTTCAGTAGTAGTCGAGCCAGTGTGTTATCAACAGTTCTCCAGTCAACAGACTACAGTTGGAGTATAGCAGCTGTCGTTGAAAGAAGAACCGGACGTGCGTGTAATTGTGTAATTGGGAGTGTGTGATACAGTGATACATAGCTCCCCTACTGTAAACGTGTAGACTACTGAAGAGAGAGTGAATTGATTTGTGAATAGGGTTATAAAGTGTGAAACCCCGCAACTGTGTTATAATTAATTGTAGCCGAGACTGGTAGGTTGTTAAATAAACCAGTTAACAATCCGAACGGTGTCTTCAGTTACCCAACACGTTACACTGGTGTCAGAAGTGGGATTTGGACTTACACACGTGACCAACGAGATTCGAACTCAAGACATGTTACATCTGGTGTCAGAATTGGTTTACGAACTTGAACGCACCTCGACAAATAATTGAATTATTGTGCATCGAGTACTTTACTGCTACAAAATGGAGATGCAGCAGATGATGGAAATGCTGCTTAAGGAAATCAGAGCTGGCCAAGAAAAAGCAGATACCTACCGAGTGCAAATACAAGAAATGTTCCGAACCCATCAGGAAGAAATGAAGGCCCTGCAAGAAAATTGGAAGAAAGACAAAGAGGATATGCTGAAAAATATGAGGTCCAACCAAGAAAAAGCAGACATCATGCTGGCAAAATTAGATGCCAATCAAGAAAAGGCAGCGGCCGACAAGGAAGAATTAAAGGCCACAATGCGATCTATGCCGTCAGAGTTGGATCAGACACTCCAACATAAAATTGAAGCTATCCAAGCAAGGACGGCCGCCATGAGAGACAATATGGTGAATGCCAACCAAAATGAGACGATGGCCTGCCAAGAGATCGAGGCACATCTAGAAGAAGAAGAGCCAGCCTCAGTGGACATGACACCTGAAGCGGCAGAATTACGAGAGGTACCCATAGAAGACGCCGAAGTAATACCGGTCAGAGAACCGAAGAAGAAAAGGCGTAGGGACCAAAACAAGCGACAAAAGAAAGTTTCGACACAGAAAAATTGCGGACCCCAGAACAAATTGGCCGTCGTCAGCAGGAAGGTGTCCCGCCATGCAAGAGTGTCATGGCGCCGGAGAAACGTCTTCAGGAAATCTTGGACCCAAGGAGATCATGCGTCCCGGATAAAGTTGGCTGCCATCTGCAGGAAGACACCCCGTCGTGCGACAGTGGCACGACGTTGGAGAAATGCCTCCAAGAAGGAAACTCCTCAGGGAACCTTCAGATGCTGGAGAAAGGACTTGGCGCCATGGTCCCATACCAGCAAGTGGCTGGAAGACCAGGAGGAACGACGACATCAGCAAGTGCAAACAACGCATCAAGGGCTGTTACGTCAACATAAGGAACTTCTCATGGAAGACATAAACAAGGACTGGACACTGCGGAAGTGTTGACCCCCTCCAAAGCGGAAAGAGAAACAACGGATCGGGGAGGAACCAGTAATGTAGAAGTACCGGCCTCCCAAGGAAGAGTGAAAGTGATGGATGGATGAATGGAATACAATTGGATCTTCTGGTGAGCTGAAAGGAAACCGCTCGAGACGAGCAGGTCTTAAGAGGGGAGCGGTTGTAATGGCTGGAGAACAGATGCCACAAGAAGAGCCTCCGAAGCAAAGGGATGGGGTGCACCATTAGGCTATTCGGGACGAACAGCCTTAAGGAGGGAGCAGTGTGACATGTTGCGCAATGGAGAACCCCTCCCTACCCCGCAGCAACATGCCAACTGAGGCCACAGTGACATGGCGGATGAGTCAGCGCTCCCGTAGCGTGCAACGCTACGTACCCGTAACCAACTTCCAACAGCGTTGCTACGTAACAGGCAAACACAGCCACTCTATAAGAGAGCTGCACTGCCTGCGAGTGAGTTGAAATGTGGCCATCGCCGAGTTCAGTAGTAGTTGAGCCATTGTGTTATCAACAGTTCTCCAGTCAGCAGACTACAGTTGGAGTATAGCAGCCATTGCGGAAAGAAGAACCGGATGTGTGTGTAATTGTGTAATTGGGAGTGTGTGATACAGTGATACATAGCTCCCCTACTGTAAACGTGTAGACTACTAAAGACAGAGTGAATTGATTTGCAAATAGGGTTATAAATCGTGAAACCCCGCAAGAGTGTGAAGAGATTATCGTGAATAGGGTTATAAAGTGTGAAACCCCGCAACTGTGTTATAATTAATTGTAGCTGAGACTGGTAGGTTGTTAAATAAACCAATTAACGATCTCTACGGCGTCTAACAGTAACGAAACACATTACAATATGATAAAATTATGTCTACCTTTGTTTTTATATAAGCCTATATGGTACTTTCAGTATGAATACCTACTTTCTATAATTATATTTCAGAAATTTGGGGCCAATAGGAATAGAGAAATTGAAAGAATTAATTGCTACAGATCTAAAGAAAGCTGATGATATAGTGAGCAAAGTCATGTTTACCAGCATAGTAAAATTATTTCTGGAGAAGGATTGCATGGTTGGAATTCCACGGGAGTTCTGGCCACAGTTTGTGAAGTGTGCCACTTACATTGTGGCAAATGAGGTAATGTATGTACATTTTAGTATATTTGGTGTTATTTTACCAGGATAGTTATGCCAAATTATATCATTTAAATAAAAATGGAAGTATTTTCTTTATATTCTCTGCAGAACACAATATTATACGTTATAATTAACCATGGCAACTCAGGTTCATCATTGAAATGCACAGATTTTTTATATGAAGTACTGATACTGGATTTCTTACTGATTATTCTGAGAGATAATTCAGCATATATTATGCAATACAATACATAAATATTATTTAACTATGTGCTATGTATGTAACTTGGATGACCTAGGTAAAGATGGGAGGATAATATTAAACTGGATGTTAAAGGAATAGGATGTGAGGGCGGGGAATTGACTGGCTTATGATAAGAGCCCAGTGAAAGTGTTCTATAAAAGATTAAGAATTCTGACCAAATTGATGACTATCAACTGCTGCATGAAGTTCTTTATATTCCAAACAGATGTGGAATATTTAAATTATTGGCTAATTAGTACATATTAACTTCAAGCTCTGTATGTGTGGTGTCCTATTTAGAGTTCAGTCTTTGACATGAAAATGGATGAAGACAGATTTAGAGCATATTTAAGCACATAAGTAATATTTTCCCATTATCATACTGTCACTAAATACAGTATGCGCCAAAATATGCAGTACTGAAACTCGCGCATCTTGAATGCGCAAGCCTGTTTGTCGATGGGGTATAGCTCCAGCTGCACGTGTTCCCAGTAGTGAAAAGGAAGCTGTGTTGTGCAGTTGTTGGAAATGGGTCTCTTGACAGAGGAGATAGTATTCATAGTTGAGTATTATTTCATCTCATATGGAAGTGGTCACCAGACAACTTGCTTCCTTGGTTTTGAGCAGCCAGATGTTATCGTCCAGAAACCGCTACATAGTACACACATGACGATATGGTGTGCTGTCTCAGCACCCAGTATATTAGACCCCTATTTCATTGAGGATGAGGAAGGCAATGCTCTTACCTTCACCCAAGAATGCTACAGGGACATGGTGACTGGACCATTTCTTCAGGATTTGAGAAGGTTATGTCGTGCAAGGGGCCTTCACATGAATATACAGTGGTATCATTTCAGTACTGTATTTTTGGTGCCTACTGTAGTTGCATTTATTTAAAATGAAAATGAATTGTATTATTGTAAACGCAGTTCATGATCTCATCCTGCAACCTGAGCACATGCAATGGATAAAAATTGGGTGGGTGGCATGTATTATGTTGCGTGTTTGCAAAGGGCTCCCATCTAGACAACAGAATTTCAACTCTTATAAATGATGTTCCAGTGCTCTTGCTCATCATAACAGGAGCTGTATGTGATTGAGGTGAGGTTACATAATGGTAGTTCAGACCTATTATGTTATTGTTGAACTATGATGGAATGTTCTGTCATCCACAGTGAAAGTGTTAATAATTTTACTTAATAACTTACAAATTAAATGTTTTTATGGAGTTTGAAGCATGTAATAGAAGATATCTGTGATCTGGGATGTAACAATCTCTGGTATGGTGAAAACCTACGTATGTTTCGGAGACATGTTGCTTTCGTCTTCAGGGTTGAAGAGTAAATGAAGCAAGGAATCAGCATGAAGCAGTCATCAAGCAGAGTTTCTTGCTTGGCTTACTCTTCAACCCTGAAGATGGTAGTGATATGTTTCTTCAAAACATCTATTGACTTTAACCAGACTACAATGTGTCATAACCCAAAAGACAACGCCCTTCACAGCCATATACTATAAAAGTAGTGGCAACACTGCTGTAACATGAAAGATGTGCGTCAGGTGGCAATAGCGCCGTCTGTAGCTGATAGCAGAAGTTCAGTTGAAGTAGTGCAGTGAGTGGCTCTGGTTGTGTTTAATTGAGTTGCATTGTGCATCGTCCTGAACTACAGGAGTCCAGTTCAAGCACCCTAACAACGTGTTGATGAAACAAGAACAACGCTCCTGGATAAAAATTGAAGTTGCACGAGGTCATAGTGCACAAACATGTTATCAGGGACTGCGAAAAGCATGTGGTGATGCTGCTGTGCCATATCGCACAGTGGCACGATAGGTGAAATTGTTCTGTGAAGGGAGGGATGCCATTCAGGACAGTCGTTCAGGATGTCCTCTTGTTGACAACTACACAACTCACCTTCTTGCTTCTCTCCTGGATGTTGATCGTTGATGGGCTGGGTGGGAGTTAGCTGCTGAAGTAGGCGTATGTCACAAAACCGTGTTCCGCATTCTGCACGATATTCTTGGATACTGCAAAATTGCAGTGCATTGGGTACCCCATACAATGTCCGAGGTGCAACAATGGCAGCGTTATGCAATTGCACAGGACTTGTTGGACTGGTGCCAGAGGGAAAGTGACGACTTCCTCGGGAGGATTATCACTCTGGACGGAACTTGGGCTTGCTCATACAAACCGCACTTGAAGCGACAGTCAAATGAATGGAAGCATCCTGGCTCTCCTCATCCAAAGAAAGTGCGCCCTACACAGAGTAATGTGAAGGTGATGTTCATTGTGGCATATGATACTGATGGAATGATACTGCACCAAACTGTATGTCAACAACAGACAGTAAATGCTGCCTACTACTGCAATTTCCTGCATAACCATCTTTATCCAACACTCGGGAGAAAGTTATAACACTTGTTGGCAATGAACCCCATCATCCTTCATGAAAATGCAAGGGCTCACACTGCTGATGCTGTCAAGGATCTCCTTCGCCGCGATGGGAGATACTGCAACATCCGTCACTCACCCGATATTAGTCCGTGTGATTATGATCTCTTTGCCAAAATGGAAGAACCACTGCGAGGGACACGTTACAACACAAGAGAGGAGATTATTCATGCTGTAGGGCCGTTACTGCTGGACATCAACAGAAGTGGATGCGCTGATGGTGTACGACGCCTTCCACAAATTTGGCAGAAGGTGGAATACTTGGGGGGGGGGCGATTATATTGAAGGAATGTAAGTGTGTTTACCTCAAGTAATAAAGTCATTTCAGAACTATAGAGGTGTTGCCACTACTTTTTATCCAACCTATGTATATTTTATTGATGAAACAAGACTAGGGGTTACATGGCTGATAGCTGTATCTGCAGTCTGCAATATTGGGTGAGACACTTAAAAGATGGTAGCAAAGACATCACTGGTCTTCTCAGCAGTCAGCTAGGAACCACCCCCATGGAAGGCAATGGGCAAAAAGCTGATATGCTCATCTCAGAAGATTGAAGGGTACTGGTTTAGGGAAATCATAGTAGAGCTTGGCATTGGGTACAGTATCATGCAGAAGATAATTAAGACTTTGGGATACCAGAAAATTTAATACTGTTTTGGGGGTTCCCTGACTGCTGGCAGAGAAGCAGAAAAGGCCGTACGTGGATGTGTCATTTCAGTTGCTTCAACAACATGCTGCCTAGGATGAGGACTTCCTACTTAATATCATAACTGGTAGTGAAAGCTGGTTCCACTATTTTAATACCAAACAAAACAACAGAGTGCTGGAATGGCATCTCACTGCATCTTCCAAAAGAAGAAGGCTAGAACCATACATTAGCCTGAAAAATTATGGAAACACTTTTCTGGGATGCTGAAGGGTGCATAATATTTGATTTCCTGCCCAGAAAGGGAACTGTTAACGCAGTTCAGTATGTTCAAATGCCACAGGAACTGTGAAATGGCCTTCATGACAAGTTCATGCTGAAAAAAGCATGATTCTTGAACACAGTAATGTAAGTCCTCACACTGCAGAACTGACATTAGGGAAAACTAACACTCTGGACTAGTCCCTATGGGTTACCAGTGGTCAGCACTGTGAATACGACAAGGCATTCCAGCAGACCATGCTTATATAATTGCAAAGTGCTGAAACACACTTCTAGCATGGGAACATATTCAAGTTCATGCAATACTGGCAGAAAGGGCTTATCTATCATTCCAGGAAGTAATGACCAAGCATCTCCAGTAGCTGAAACCAGTACCTGCTTTTGTACATGTACTTTTGCTTTAATATGACATAACTTTTCCTGGCTTGCAGTAGGGCCTTTGTGCTTGCGTACCTAAACATAAATGTAAGGGTCTCCAGGAAACAGAGCAGGAGCATGTGGACTGGATTAATATGACTCGAGTAGCGACCAGTGGTGAGGGTCTTCCCATGATGATAATGAACCTTTGGGTTCTTTAATATGCAGAGAAATTTTAATTGGCCGAGTGACTATGAGGAAATTAAGAAAGAATCTGCTCTCTGGTGTGTCAAAATCTTGTAACAAAAGGCATTCTGTGACAGCCAATTTTTTGTGTTTTTCTTATTGAAGTTACTGTGTTCTGCAGATTTTTTACAATTCTAAAATTGCTCCAGAATACAATTCTGTATTTTTTCTGCATTTATTATGCTATTTTATTTGGTATTTATATCTTTAAGTTGATCTCATATGCAGTTCTCTTTCAGATTACAGACTGCATGCTAAGAACCATTAGGAATGTAGTTGATGTGACAGCTGATGTTAATAAAACCCCATATCTAAAAATTGATGTGTTGTATGAAGAGACTGGGATAGAAGTAGTTCCCAGAGTGCCAGAAATATATGGTATATACCATAATGTTATTGATGATGTGAGTATAAACATATGTTTAAGTTTATTTGGATTCACAGGGCGGTAAGAGCAGGAAAATTAATATTAAAATCAGTAAGAATATTTGTTTTCATCATGAAATAATCATTTAGTATGTCATATGTGATGCACCTTCTCCTAGAGGCAACTAAAGAAATTGGTCTAGAAGTAAATACAAATAATAGTAAGTACATATGAACATAATGAAAGACTAAATTCAGCAAGAAATTTGTGTAATAACTATGTCCTCTATAATGAATCATTTTATAAAGTTTCAGCATTTAAAAACACCATGTTTTAGAACAACATAGACAAATGTAAATTATATTCTTAATTAAATTAGCAGAAGAATAGGTTCTGAAAATGTTTGTTATTATTATTATTATTATTATTATTATTACTATTATTTTCTTTCCAAAATACTGAAGATCAGAGTGTATGAAACCAGTCATTTTGCTTGTTTTATATTTTTAGAGAAGAACATAAATTTCAAATGTTTGGAAGAAAGAGTGCTGAGGAAAATACTTGGACCTATGAAGGATGAAGTCAGTTAGCAGTATAGGTGTATCTTTCTGTACAGTAGTGTCTGGGTATGGGAATATAAGGTCTTCATACAGAATTTGGTGGCGGAACCTCTTGGGGAATATTCTCTTTGAAAAGAATAATGATGAAGGGAGGATAACATTAACTTCTAAACGCCAGACTTTTGAAATGGTGGTAAGCCTGAGCTGGCCGGACTTTATTTAAATGCTGGCTGCTGGTGTGTGTTTAAATTCCTGTTGCTACTCTGCATTTAAATATCTGTTCCTGTTAGTGCGCTTAAACAATTTTAAGCATTGTGTTTAAAAATGCTGTATCTAACACAATTTTTATGGTAAATGGACGGAATTAACTTTGTTTGTAATAGCAAAGAACATAGTGTCACATATTATAACATAAGATTTGCAAATTTTTATGAAAAGAGTTATACTCTTTTTTTTGTTTCATTTTTTTTCCTTTTAATTTTGATGTGTACTGTAAAAATGGTTTCCCAGTTCTTCACAGAGTTGTTCTGCACTATAAAATCAGTACTGCATGTAACACTTGACATATTTTAGCAGTACCTGGTGTCATAAAACAGATGGCAGCAATAAAATCATTTGGTCTTTTGCTGGCAAGTTTCACATCTTTGACACTCTTCAGATTTTTTAATCTTTTGACTAAAGGGCAGAAGAATACAAGCATGGCTATTCAAGAAAAAGCTAGAGGGAACAATTCGATGGTCCCTTCAGTGCTAAGACCTTCGTAGTAGCTGCAAGAGATTATTGCCCTATCTATGGTCATGAACAGACATTGCATCATGGCTGAGATACAGAGTGCAATCTGTTTTCTGTGTGTTCATAGTGAAATCGATTACTGTAGTTTCATTTCAGCCTATATACACATCAAGCAGATAAGAACAAAAAAGATATGCACATCAAATTTTACTATATGTTTTTAACACATTAATCTGCAGAATCTGCAATAAAAGTACTGGCTTGTGGATGAGTTTGGGCATAACTCATATGTATACTCTTTTTTGTTGTTGTTCACTTAGGTATCATTTTAATTCCTCTGTTAGGGTTTTACTCAAGTCTATCTGGTAATTACTACATTTATAAATAAATATTTAAGACTGTGTATGCGCTTCTACTAGTGGCATGTGCGTGCGCTTGCACTAGCAGAGTTCAAATGCCCGGCTGACCAAATCAGGGTACTTTGGCCACAGCGACCATACTCATCACTGGCCCGATCTGGTACTTTGGACATTAAAGGTTAAGATGGACTTTAGAGAAGTAGGTTGTTAGGATTGTGGTTGGATAAAAATTTCAGGACTGTATCCAGTGGTAAACTGTGTTACTAGTGCTGCTGAACCTTTTTTTGTTTATAGTGGTATTTTATCTTCTGAAATGATGTGGCAGTGAATGTGATATGGCAGACTCATTTTGAGTAATGGACTGGGCAACATGTGGGAGGAAATACTGAAGCCTATTTATGGCACCGTTCCAGTTGTTTCACAGATTATCCTAGGCAGTACTGCTGGCCTGCAGGCCAGAATTTGAGTCAGACACTGTGTTAAAGAAAAACAGAAAGCAACAATGAGGAATAAGACATTCTGTCATTGTCTGCTATCAGAAGTCCTTAACTAAATGTAAGGGAGTAGGCATGTATAGACACTGTACAGTTGGAGTCAATTACATCACTAAATACATTCTCACAACTAAACTCTCTTAAGTATAATTATCCTCACTTTGCCCGAACTTATCTTAACTGAACTTACTTAGTGAAATACAATATAATTCATCTTGGCAAAATTTACTTAACCATATATCACATACTCAGATCTGGTCTCACTTAGACAACACAGTTTAACATGTCCAAAACAGAGGCAAGAAGTTCTGATGTGAGTTTATTCATATGTATCTTAAAACACTTGAATCCTCAACATTTATTTTTCATATGAGATAGTGAGACCTCTCACATCTGCTTGGTATTCCTAACTCAACCTGAGCAGTTCCAGACTACACAATCATCTCTGATCCAACATATGCCAAAGTGTAGTGCACTGATCAGTGCTAGGGTGATTGAATGTAAGGAACACAAATGAAACTGGACCTAAAATAGTAGGTAAAGAAAGATTTCAAAGGTTTCTCATACTGTGTTTGATATGTGGACATTTGTTTACTTTATAATTGGACTAATCTTTATAATGGTAGATTTATTTAATCATATACAAGGTTTGACAAGTAAATTCCTGGACTGAGTTCATTATGTGCATTTAAAAGTGCGTGAAAACAAGTTTCAACTCATCCGTGTAAGCCGACTCTTCCATCGTGTTCTCTGTACAATATCTGTCACTTCATGCTCAGCCGTGTTTAAGATTTTGTACCATTCAGATCATTGTGACAGTTTGTACTGATGTAGCAAAGAGCAAGCATTAAGTTTTGTTTCAAGACAGGAAAATAACAGCTACTGAACATTTCCAACTGATAAAACAGAATTATGGTGACAATGCTGTCTCATACATGGTGTTTTGAATGGTATGCAAGATTTCTGGATGGCCCTGAAAATCGTGAAAATGATGAATGACTTGGGCAACCAATAGCCATTTGTACACCTGACATGTTTGAAAGAGTTAGGGAATTGATTGTCAGATGGCTCTTTGGATGATAGAAGGGTAACTTGAAATTAGCAGAGAAACAATTCCCAAAATCTTGGCGGAAGATCTCAGAAAATGGAAGATCTGCTCTGGGTTTGTTCCACACTGTTTGACCAATGAACAGAAGACTCTCAGATGGTAAGCTTCTCAAGAGTTTATTCAGTATGAATGATGATTGTTCCTTGCTTCACTCAATTGTAACGGTTGATGAGACCTGGTGTATCTAGTATGATCCCCAAGCAAAAAGACAAAATATGGAAATTTGACCACCATGCTCTCCAAGATACAAAAAATTTCGGTTTCAGAGGTCAAAAAACAAAGTGATGTTGGTCGCATTCTTCTATATTAAGGGAGTTATTCACAGAGAAATTTCTCACCAAGTCAGAGTGTGAATAAGGAATATTATGTGGAAGTATTGTCTCATTTGGTTNCCACCCCAAATTCTTCTGATTTATCCCCACCAGACTTTTTCTTATTCCACCAAATTGAATACACGCTGAAAAGGAGAAGATTGGAAGTCAATGATGATATTACAATAAATGCAATAAAGGAATTGTTGGCATTACATGCAAATGAGTTAAAGAAATGTTTTCAAGAATTTATGAGCAAGCACAGAATTGTGTGACATTTCAAGGAGATTATTTGGAAGAATATTAAAAGATATGTTTGATTTCAAATGTGATTTTCTTAAAATCTGTGCTGTTCTGGAACTTAAATGTCTAACCTTGTAAAAAACTAACAGATTACAGGCATTGCTCAGCACCTAGTTCCATTAGAATCTTGGGCAAATGTGGATGTACCACTGGGATACATTAAAGTTAAGGTGCTTCCTGAACAAGTGGCTCAGGCACATCAGATTATACAAGAGAATGTTGAGAAGTTGTATGCTCCAGTAGTGGTGTACAGACAGTACCTTGGTGAGAATTATATGTTTTTTTAAGCTTATACTTTTCTGTTAGTATATAGGTGTAAAGACTTCAGTAACACAATTGACACAAAAGGTGGGGCCACAAATAGAACATTGCAATGAAACAGTATTCATGGCTCTGTGAAATATCTGCTAGCTTCATATGGGGTCCCCATCCCCAAATTTGTAACAAATCGTGAAGGTGGAAAGGCTGTTGGCTAGGAATATGCTTTTCTGAACCAGGCAATCCTTCAAACACTTAATGGTATTATGAGGAGGTACAGATCGCCATAAAGGAAGGAAAGTAGGATGCAAGGATACCTCAGTAAAGAGAGACTCAAGGAGAGGCTAGAGCCTAGAGTAGATATTCATTTGCTTCTGTTCCTTGAGTATTTTAAAAAGTGAGCTGGTTTCTGAGAAAGTTTTTTTGGTCTTAAAAAAAGGTTGGAGTCTGAAGATGAGTTCTGGTTAGTGTTAATTTGATCTTCCATGATAAAAATGTAAAGTTTGTTAAAATGTCCTAGACAGTGGCATGTGATTTATTTATTTGCGAACAGCTAGTTGCCTCTCCTGCTTAGCTTCAGTTTGGATCCTCTGAATATAAAATCCCACCTCAGTTTTGCTGTGAGTGTGAGGTGTTGTAAGTTCAACTTGACCTAGTTCAGAACCCCATTTCCTCATAACTGCAGAATGGTAAGTCACCACCACTGTTCCACATGCATTGATAAACATTGGCTGCAGCTGCTATGGCCCAACCATTGGTGGAAAGAGGAAACCAAATTTAAGTGGGTGTAGTGGGGTGTAGGATGTGGTGTGAAAGTAGGAGGAGAACCTTCCCTACTTCTGCTTGCCAAACCTGTTAGGTACAGTGTTCTGTTATAGCATATATACAGTTGACAAACCTTAAATAAGATGAAGTAGGGTGCACTATGTAAATATTATTCCTAATAAATTTATAGTGAATTTAATTTTCAAGATAGTCCAGCCATGAGGTGAAGTTATGTGTTCTGGGTCAGCCTTACTTGATAGAAGTAGCATCTGACTCTCCTGTTTGACTGAGTGTTTAAGTAGAAGACTTACTGTATATTTTAAACCTGTCTGTCTATATATCCACAAGGATAATATCAGTCTTAAATACGAGTATACTGGGTTAGTATGATGTAACTTGGCTTTATATGAGTTGCTGATCCTGGGACTAATTTTCCAACTCACTGTGTAGGGCAACAGAAGTAAACACTGACAAGAAGATTATGTAAAAAAATTAATTGCGGCAATAAAATTGCAATAATTTTAGTGTTTCTAGCTTTTTATGCAGAGTCTTTCTTGAAGATCCAAATCACTTGTCCCTTTAATCTTGGCTTGTTAGCCAGAAACTTAGCTGCCACGTGCTGAGAGAAATTAGTGTATATTCTCAGCTAATATGCTACACCTTATAAACACAGATGTGAATTTCTTAAAGTAAAAGGATTTTAGAAGAACCCACAATCACAGTAGATGCTCAAGATGCCTTTCTTCTGCTCTTAAATGAAATTTAAGTCTTGTGAAAAGATTCTTACTGACTTTGATGAATGTAATTTGTTTCACAAATGTTGTGCATAAATTCATCCAGTGTATAAGGATTACTTGAATACACTTCATTTTTTAGGTTTCCACAGATGGAGATGATAGGGATTCAAGTCTGGAGACCTTTCAGGTCACAGCCCATCACTTATTATCCTGCTAATATTGTATCCTAACATCCTGTTGCACTTTTCACTTAGTGTCAGTTAATTTGTACAGTCTCCTGTGCAACACTGTGTTCTATAGAATTTAGTAAAATATATTCACTTTAAAAGTTTATCATTACATATTCTGACCAGTGTGGTCATCATCAGGTGTTAAAATTATTGGTCAAGGAAACTGCTGTCTTCTGTTTCGTTGCTTATGTTGATAATAATAAGTTCCCTCAATCTGAATGTGTTTTTGAGTTGGTGGGTTCTCTTCTCTCCTGTTATGTGTTGTGCTACATGTCTTGTTTTCCTGCCTCATTTAAAGCATTAATTGAATAATTAGCAGTATATGGTGTAGCACCATCACGCATAAAACAACCATATGTCCTTCCTTCTTCTTCTTTCATGCTCTCAAAAAAGGGCCAAAAAATGTAACTGACACACCACTATGTTATAAAGTCAATGGGCCTTACTATTCATGTAGCAGTAGTGTCACCCCACACACCAATCTTCATTAAGTAATACTTCTAAAGTCTGTCTTGAATTAATACTGTTCCAACACCTATTGTTCTGACTATTGATATATCCACTCAGATGGAACCAGACCTCATCCTTAAAAAAAGTAAGTTTTTGGTAAAGTGCAATGTTGTGTACTGCCCACAAAGACCGATTATGAAAATGCGTCATTCTTTTGTATTCACCTTCTTCAATCACTTGAACCTGTCCAATTTCATACAACAATAGATGCAATATTTTAGTCACTCTCCAAACTACAGTTGAAACTTGTGCCTATTGATTTAATCATATGAGATATGTGAGGTGAATGTTCTAACCTGGCCTCAGTTTCTTCATGAGCATATTCTAACTAGTTCATTTTTTGTCCAAGAAAGAGCTAGTTGATTGCACTTACTTTGTCAAGTTCAAAATCATGGACATAGTTGAAACTAAAACAGCAGGATCCTTACAGTGAAACTTTCTTTTACTTAATTCATACAATGTATATTTGACGCAAGTATTATGTAGAGAAAACCTTTGTTCAAGTATGTTTCACCATCTCACTTCAGTATTGTAAACGAGAACATGAAACAGATTTCCAAATGTCATATGCGAAAAGAAAAAAGACAGAACATTGAGACTTTTTAAGGTGCAGACAGCCATACAAGATAAATTATAACTGCATAGTAATGGATCTGATGCCATTTCTGCCCATCTGTTAATTGCTCAAAACATGTTCAGCTCCCAGTACCTTGTTCTTCTCACAGATGGGGTCACTGAATTCAGTTCATCATGAAAGGCTCTGTAATGCAACAGTAGGAAATTAAATTTGTATCTGATGGGAGTTAACTAAGCAGTAATACTTGCCATAACATTATTTTGTGGTGTCAGTCCACCAAAATTTGTCATTCAGTAGTTTGCTGTTATATGAAATGTAAGTAAGTAAGTAAATGTCTCCATGATTAATTTTTCTGTTTTGACACTAGAGATTATGATGATAAAGTAAAGGTATCCCTATAACAGGCCGTGGAGGCCCATAGGGTTGTGAGATGTTGAAGTTCCCACATTTTCTAGACAATTGGCTGGTTAGAGGTTATTATAATAGATATAATTTAATTGTATTGTTTTGTTTTCAGTGGAGAGATATAGCCCACTCTATGGAAAGGATCTGTCCAGTGAAATACAGACATTTTTAATGTCAGGACATGAATCATTTGAAGATGGCTGCCAAAAAGTAAAGTTCTTCTGTGAATATTCTGCAGAAATTGCAGGATTTCTGGCCAATGAGTATTTTGATGTTGTAAAGTAAGTATTTACATCTGTATGTTGATATACTGCGAAAGTTTGAAACTTAGATAATTTATAATTTTCAGTATGTGCATCCTGTTGTGTTAAATATATAAATTTCTTTATTAAAATCTGTCACAACACAACAACAAAACAGTTGATGTTTAAGCATATTGTATCCACTTCATCCGTGTATACAAGCAAGAAAATTGTCGCCATATGTCCGCAGAAACACTATGACATAACATTACGATTGCAACAACCTACGTTAATAGGCATACTATTATATTATGTAATTATCTAATTTAAAATCTTTATCTTTTATTGTATTTCGTGTTTTATCTATATAAATAAAAACATAACTGTTGGTTTGGCTCTCCTTGAAGATCTCCGAAAGTTCCTCACTGATTGCTTCAAAATTTTTACACAACGTTGCATTCGAACACATGCATGTTTTTATTTGCCTATTATGTAGATGTCACACCCATGACAGGTAAAAACAGGTAAAAGTATTAATTGTATTCAGTATTAATATACTGTAACGTGTTATACGTTGTCCATCGAATACCAACAGAGTGTTGCCTAGGAATAACCGTGGCAACAAACTGTTGAAACAGCGGGTCATTGCCTAGGAATAACCATGACAACGAACTGTTGAAACAGTGGATTGTTGCCTAGGAATAACCTTGGCAACGAACTGTTGAAACAGCGGATCGCTGCCTAGGTTAGACCGTGGCAACGAACTGTTGAAACAGCGGAAATGAGAATCCGAGATGTGTGTGGAAGTTATTTTGTAAGTATAGTTTATTTTTCGTTGTTTTTCTTTTCGTTTTCTAAGAACAAGCTTAGGTCGTCGTACTCGCGGAGCGGAAGCAATGCGTCGAGTAATTTCAAATCAAACTGGGGAAGAACGGGCAGACTGAGCCACAGCAAGGCATGGCTGGGCACAGCTAGTATTATTATATTATGGGATATTTTCAAATAGCCAACACTACACTGAATCATATATTATGCATTTCAGTAGCTTAAGAACATTTTAATTGTGTATTTGCTTGATAATGGCTTTCTAATAAGCCGAAACATGTAGCAAAATCCTGTTAAACATCAACTGTTTTATTGCTGTGTTGTTATGGATTTTAATAAAGAAATTCAGAGAATTTAATTCCTTGAATACATTTTGTGAGATTAGATGAAGTTTATTCTAAAGGTATACGAGAACTTATATATTTAGTTTTAGTTGCCCTCTTTTATGATCAGAGATATAATGGGAAATTTTTGTCTTCTGCTGAGTACCAATGAGAAAGACATTATTATGTGATTATTTTTAGAAGGACAACACTTATTTCATTTTCACCTTAAAGTATTGTAAAGCATATGACCATTTGCTAGGTAATGGTTCGGTAAGCACCGACTTAAAGTCGGAATTGTAACAGAAGCAGAAGTACATTCACTAGGCAGAGGCTCACTAGAACGTCTTCTCACTGCAACAAAGATTAAAAAAGACATGCCTGTGACAGCGGGAGAATGACGATTAACTTTTCGGGGTGTTGGCTCCTATTCAGTCCTCTTGAAGTTATAAAAGGAAGTTCATTCATGAATTAGGGAGATGCATTCATTAGGGAATTAAGAAAGCAACTCAGTAGTTGAGTGTTCAGTTGTGAAGTGTTAACCAGCTGACAGTAAATCACTTCAAGTGATGAGGTTTAGTGTGAGGTTTAACAGTGCATTTTCTGGACTGGCTGCAAGGTGACACTTCAGTAGTTATTGCGCAGGTACCCTGCTAGATAGTGGTAGAATAGAGCATGTAAAATAAGGTTGGGTATAGTGCTGTTTTTGGTTTTATTTCTCAAAAGATGGCAGCCTTTGAAGAAGAGTGTGGTGGAATACTGTCTCTAAAACCAAAAGCTGCTGCAGAATTCTTTAGAATTTGCTTTTGGAAGAAAACATGAACAGAACTGAAGAGTTTCAGTTTAGAAATGGAATGACTTTTGTCTAAGACACAGAGTGCTTAAACTGTCTGGACACGAGCAAGACAGCTGGAAATATATTATGAATTAAAATCTTACGAAAGCAGTCATCTTATCATGTGCCAGCTTTAGCTAATGAATTAGGATCATGCCAAAACATTCAGATGTAAGATCTGGACATGTCACTGATTGTTGCCTTGTGTGATGAGCAGAAGCAGAATTTGTTTAATATGTAGGCATCCTTGAAACATTCTGAGAAAGCAATGGTCACTTTCTGTGTATGGACACATTTGAAGAATAAATAATGATAAAATCCCACACAAGATTCTACATATGGAACTGAAAGGACAACACTGAGGAAGAAGGGCAGGACCAAGTTGAGAACAATAGGTTAGGATACCTGTCATGCAGAGAGAGGGAAAGAAACTGAGAACAGAAACTTTGGAAGGGAGAGATAAATAAAAAGGCTGGGTTCTAGTTGACCTATATATAGCGGAAATGTCTAAGGAAGAAAAGAACAGGAGGAGGAGAAGGAGATGATGATCTGTGTGAGAAAAATATTTTACTGCTTACTTTTTACAGTAATTTGCAGTGTATTTAGTACTGCATTTTCAGTATGGTATATTATTAAATTATTACCCTGGAATGTGTTAATAAAACTGCCAGCTTATTTCTTGTGTGTCACACAGTTGACTGAATATTGCAATGTTCAGTTTTTCATACTTTGATTTTTCTTTTCAATGGCTCTTCCGCCCCATTCAGGCCCAGGCCTCTTATTCAGTTCCGTAATCATATTTCACAGACAGTAGGACTCCTTGGATGAGTGATCAGCTCATCACAAGCCCTCTACCTAAACACAGGACAACACAAAGAGAATAAATGCATACACACACCAAACATCTGTGCCTTAAGGGGGATTCAAACCCACGATAACAGCTTCTGAGCAAGTGAAGGCAATTCATGCCTTAGACTGTGCTTCTGCAGTGACCGGCCATACTTTGATTAGGTACATATAAAATAATACATAACTTACTGAAATAAGGACATGCAGTAGTGTAGTTGCCTGAGACATTATGCTGCAAGCTGGAAGGTTGTGGATTTGAGTCTGGATGAGGTGGATTTTTTCAATTTACCTAATTCTTCCACCTGCACTGTGGTCCTGCGGTTGACTCAGCCTCTGACAGAAATGGGTACCAGGAATCTTCCTGGAAGGTAAAGGGCGGCCAGTGCGTAAGGCTGACAAACTTACCACCATCTGTGAGCCAATTGTCTAGAGAAAATGTGGGAGCCTCGTCTCACAACCCTATGGACCTTCACGGCCAGTTACAGGCATAGCTTTACCTTTTTTTTTTACTAAAATTTCCATTTCCTCTTGTGCAAAAATAATATACTCAAACAGAGTAAGGAACTGCATTTAACTTATTCCTTAGTCCATCATGATATCACGATAACATCCTGATTGCAGTTTCAAACTCTCCACATTTTATGCCTCTGTTGAATATTTAATGTTCCATGTGACATACATACAGGCATTACTTTTAAATTACACCTAGTTTACTAATGAATAATCTGTTCCCTTTCATTATAGGTTGTCTCAGTATGAATTAATAAAATCACTGAATGAAATTACCACAACATATATAGAATGGATAACTGCACATCTTATTAACAGACATCAAGCTAAGTGCCGGAGGTCAGTTGTGCTTCTTTAACATAATGATGCATGAATGCTAGTAATATAAGCATAAATGAGACAAGCTTCATTAAACATTTTTTTTAACCCGTTGCCGTGGTTCGTCGTGTATGTTTCGTCAGGGATTTAAATCGTCTGGGGGGGTTCGACGTGTATGTTTCGTTCAGCTGCACACCTATGTTATAACGCCCATAATAATTGATGGTTTTGCTGTAGATTGTTAGATTTTTCGCTGGCCTGTTGTCAGTAGAACAGAGTATAA
>NW_019739223.1:277164-290178 GCF_002891405.2 Cryptotermes secundus | reverse complement strand
GCCAAGAAAAAAAAAATACACAATATTGGAGCGGAGAATGGTGAATGTGAGGCACCGTTGGGTTATACGAATGCTTCAAGGCCTTCCTTCTACTAAACCAACTGCCTCCATTACCGAGATACAGGGCGCTCATATTATAAGGTAAGGTTATAAAAACCATCTTTTAAGATCATTTTAGTGAAAGTTTCATGCTTCAAGGCGTACCATTCACTGCTCAAATACTAAAAAACCTGCTTCCATTGAAGATATAAAGGGCGCTCATATTATAAGGTAAGGTTATAAAACCACCTTTTAAGATCATTTTAGTGAAAGTTTCATGTTCCTATCTCATAGAATTTAAGAACAATGATGAATAAATCATTTTCGAGCAAAATTTAAATGGCCGGCTGAATATATTACCGCAGGAGACGCAGCCGCGGAATTTAAATTACTGCGTCAAAGGGTTAATTAATACTTGTGGCCAGGGAATATTAGTTAGCAATAATAGTATTATTCTTTAGATATACATGCAACTGTAAACTGGTTTCCAAGAATAAGCATATCAATGAGCTTTTATTCTCAGTTATTTACTTTTCCATTGGTTTCCGCTCTATCCTAGAAGCGTTACTTCACATTTGTTGAGGGACTCGCTCTTTTTTACCACTGGATTATCTTTGTGCTGATTATATGTTTCTGACTTAAATAATCACTAACTTTTCCTTTATACCATTCTGTTCGCAAGTTTCAGAAATTTTTTTAACAGCAGGTATTTTTAATTGTAACTAGTTATTACACTTAGAGATGTAAACATGTATAAGTATTCTGTGAGGAATGTCCACTGAAATGGTAAGCACATTAAACTTGGAATGCTCTCCAAAATTCTGTCCTGTTTGTTTGTAGTATCTGTAAAGGATTTGAAGGTATCGTTGTTAAAGCTTTATCAGTGCCCAAAACCACAGAAGAATTGATGGAAATGGGCAAATACATGCAATATGCCAAAACCACATTCATGAAGAAGATGAAGACAGAAGTAAGAGTAATGATACATAAGATGATAAAATTGATGGATATGAGATTTCTCACTCAAGAACATATTGATCTGAACACAAAAACTATTCTGTGGTTGCAAAATATTAAGCCGGTGTTCAAGCATAATTCAGTGGTAAGTACATGGCAACAGTTCTTTAACTTGTTATGATACCCTGCTTATAGCAGCATTTACAACAACAATGACAACAGCAGTAGCAGCAACAACATCAACAGCATTGTTACGTGTAGGATAATATATGTGACGAAATGACGGGTTCTAGTTTGGATGATTGGATTTATTAACATCTTGGTTACACACACTTCATAATTCACTGTGACATGCACACTAGTCCTCTCTTGGTAATGGATTTCAACACAGAAATTAGCGCTTCAAATCACTCCAAGTGTTACACATAATTCAAGTCTTCCAATTGCATGCCAAGCCTTCACACAAACTTTCTGTGTCTAGCTTCCACTGAGAACTCTCTCAGTGTCAATTAAACACTCAAACAATTGAATCCTCTGAAATACTCTGAAACACTGCCTTGGTTATTCCTGCAATCTCATTATACAGAGTGTTTCAAAAATAGCTTTACAACTTTGAAAGCTTATATAAATTTATACAGAGGACATACACAATGTTTTGAAGTGTCATAATGTAGCAAAACACGCTGAGTTTTACCTCGGATAGTTATGGTTCAATGTGACTTCCATTGGTAATGCGGCAGACGTCCCACCTGTAGTCAGTGTCTTGCCACATGCTACGTAGTATCTCTGGCGTCACTTCTGCAACTGAGGCAGTAATTCGAGTTCGGAGCTCAATGACATTTGCAGGCAAAGGTGGTACGAACACTCGATCTTTAATGAATTCCCATAAGAAAAGATCCGGGGAATGAGGTGGCCATGCTATCAGCGCCGCTCTACCAATCCACCAACCTGGGAAACGGTTGTTGAGGTACTCACACACTTCTCCAAGGTAATGAGGGGGTGCGCCATCTTCCTGGAAGTGAATGCGTCCTTCTTGGTCTCTTCATCTAACTGTGGAATGAGGAACTCTTGGAGCATGTCCAGATATACAATACTGGTAATGGTCATCTCCATGAAGAAGAAGGGGTCATACACTCTTTCTTTGCTGAGGGCTATCACGAACATGTTCCAGGGAGACACGTGGATTTTTGCTGCCCCAGATCCTGCAGTTGTGGGTATTGGCCTTACCACTGACATGAAACATGGTCTCATCACTGAAAATTATGGAGTTCAGAAACTTCTCATCATCTTGTATCCGATGAAACATTTGCACACAGAATTCCTTATGAACCACTTATCTGCATCCATAAGGTGTTGAACGATGGCTAGTTTGTACGCTTTTAAGTGTAAACGTTTTTGTAACGCTCGCCACAGAGTAACATTTGGAATGCCAGTTTCCTGAGACGCATGTCGCATTGACTTACTGGACTTCGAATGAAGATCTCCCTAATCTGTTCCACTGTAGCATCAGAATCACCTGGCCGACTGGGTGGCTGGCATGGCGCACAGAACATCTGGTCTGAACAAAATTCTTGTACCAGGAGTAAATTGTAGGCCTACTGGGAGGTTCCTTGCAATACTGAGTGCGAAATTTCCTTTGAACTTGTGTAGCAGACTTCGTTTCTTCGAACCAAAACACACAATGTGCATGCTCTGTACCTGTGAAAGTAGCCATCTTGATTTCAACTGCTGGAACGCTCGCGGTGGCGGTATTGGGTACTACAGGACAACGTGCATGAAGCTCGGTGTGTTTTGCTACATTATGACAGTTCAAAACGTTGTGTAGGTCCTCTGTATAAATTTATATAAGCTTTCAAAGTTGTAAAGCTCTTTTTGAAACACTCTGTATAATGTCCGTACCGACCACACGTAGCCTATATTCTTGTAAAGGAGTGTTTACTGCAGTGGTCTCAGCACCGACTGCATAGAAAACGCTATATATTGTTGCCTTGTGTTGGTTGCGAGGTGTTTAACAGCCAGTCACCTAGCAACGCCCTGGTCATCCATGTTACAGTATGATGATGATGAGGAGGAGGAGGAGGAGGAGGAGGACGATGACGATGATGACGACGACAACAACAACAGTGACAGTGACAATAATGATGTGACTGGCCTATTCTCTGTGTCTTTCTCTGTCTACTGGGCAAGTCACACATACTTCTGAATACAGAATAACTGAAATGGGACCATATTTTTGAATGAATGAAATTATGATCCTCTGTGTTTTTTTTTCCTAAATTTGAACCTAGATTGTTCCAAAGTTTAAGGATGTCTCCACAGAATTTTTGCAATTTTGAATTAAAGTTCTGACTTCCTAAAATTTTTTGTGCCAACTGTATCATAAAGTGAATAAAATGTATTGAAATGTCTGAAATTACTTTCAGTTCAAGTCCCATTTAGATCCACCTGAAGATTAGGATGAATGTAAAGTGGTGGAACTCGGACAGTGCCTCATATTATTGATGTTATTTGCTTTATGTGACTATTTCGTGTGACATTACTAGTAACTTGCAAGTAATTTGTTGTCAGGGAGTGATTGAATATTATAGAGTCAGATGGTAAACATTTAGGTAAAAGGTAAAGTTGTCCCTGTGCTTAACTAATTAAGCAGTACCCCATGGAGACGTGTGGGGGAGTGGGTGTATAGACCCACATTTTCTTAACCTTGGCACTAGTTTGAGGTGAGTGGTCAGCTTCACACCCCAGCTACCTTATCCCAGGAGAAAGAGCCCCCAGTACCCATTGGACAGGAGGCTGGCTGGACCCAAGAACTGGTCTGGATGACATTGAGAAGTGAAAATTCTTGCCCCTACTGGGATTTGAACTCTGACCCCTTGGTTGTCCAGCCTGTAGCTAGTCACTTTACTGACTGCACTGTCAAGTGTTCTTATAAAATGTGTTGGATTTGAGTCCATATTTTAAATCATAACACAACTGTTCTTATTATCACATGAGGGAGTGACTACAGAGAGGATTTGGATTGGTGATTGGATTTATTTGTCACTTACAGATGGTAACTACAAGTAACTTTAACAGCCTCACTGGTGTATGCAATCTAAAGATCACTGTAACTACAGCCCACATAAAGTCTTCTATGTCTCCACTAGTCATTTCCTGGTAATGGATCTTAGTACTCTCCCCTGCTAACATCCTTACTGGCTGGCTAGTATCCCACAACTGACTCCTTGCCCCAACTGTGTTAAGTCCCAGGCTGGTGGCCATCTCACATCAACCTCCCGGTCTTCTCTTCACTGACTGACTAACTGCAGCTCCAAACTTGTCTCACTTATAACATCTGAGCATGGACTGTGTAGAGAACACTGTCCTCATTGTTGTAGTTCATTTGTTTCCATGGGAACATATTTGTTTGGAAATGTGTTACTCATTAACATCTCTTGTGTATTTACTCATACTTATCTTGCAGTCGTTGACCAGCAATGGGTCTGCCTGCTAAAATAGACATTTGAGGCATCTGTGGTAACCACTGATATTCCTGGGTTCTCTTTTTTAAAGGAAAATGCAAGACAAGGCTATTAAAGTTAACAATGGACAAGGAGAAACAGAACATTTGTAGATGTGTTTGATTAGCCTCATTATTTTTTTCATGGATGCTTGTAAAGGAAAGTTAACATTATTATGAGTAGATGGTTCCAGAACTTGTTTCGGCATAATTTGTTTACTGCCATGCTGGATACAATGTTGAGTTTTCCTAAATTTGAAGCCCTTGTACTGTACTGGAAAGTGTAATGGCTTAAAATTGAAATCATATTCCTTGAATCATAACAAAGGAAAACTAACAGATTGCTATGCTTGTTTCTGCAGAACGTTCATCACCAAACTGGTAGTTTCTGCATTTCTACAGCACCTCTGGGAAAAACTGAGTTAAGGCTTTTCAGGCACTTATTAATTTTAATAAGCAGTTAATTTGTGAAATATATTATATTATATTTGTTCTTATTATTTCAGCTTTATGAACAATACAAATCTGAATTTGAAGAAAATTTGGTGAAGAAAACTGACAGTCTTATGAAGGAAATTGAAGCCATGTTTCCACGTCTTGCAGTTCTTGACATGATGGATGACGCTGACAATGTCAGAGAATATCTTAATGTAAATGTTAATGAACTTAATTATTCAATTTTAGATAAACAACTAAAATGTTTCAGTGAATTTTAATATTTTAATGTGTGAATGTGTGTGCTCATGTGTTTTGAGTGTTTATGTGACATTTGTGCATCTGTACGTTCACCTTCAACGTTCTTGCTTTCTGACTGCATTCACACATTATAACATCTCTATTATGCTTAGGAACAATACTGGAATCATTTTGCAAACACTTTTTAATAACATCGTTATATTGTCCTAAAGGTCTTGAAGTGATTCTAAAACCTACCATTTTAAATGAATTCTTAGATTTTGGTTATGGAAAATTTATATGGGTACAAATCAGGCAAGGTTTTTTTATTGCTAATGGGGTGGGACTAAGTCCCTTGTACTGCGGCCACTTCTGGCCTATTGTACCAGCCCCAGACGATAGGTGAGGGTGATTGTGGAGCAGTTGGTGGAATGAAGATTGGCAGGGGAAACCGAAGTACTCAGAGAAAACCTTCCCCAGTGCCACTTTGTTCACCAGAAATCCCACTTGACCAGACCCGGGATCAAACCCGGACCACCGCGGTGTGAAGCCAGCAACTAACTGCTTGAGCTATGGCGTGGCCATTAGGCAAGGTTACTTAATAAGCCAAATAAATGCAGAATTAATTTATCTGGCGAATGAAAGGGCCACTGCAATTCTTTCCAACTTTAAAATAGAAACGCTATTTGCAGGAACAGATTCATGATGAATAATTTCCTTGATATAAGGAAGCAAGTTTGATTTTTGATCTTAGTATTCAAGCATATTTCAAATGTGTGCCCACTCACCAGTTTTGCCAGCCATTGCACATAAGTATCACACCAGTTATTTGTAAGACCTCTGCAGGCTTTGTGAAACAGTAAAAGCTATATACTTCGGTACGAAAAAAAAAGATATGACTTGTTGCATTATCAGCAGAAAGCCTGTGATTGCCACTATCATGCCAGATATCACATCAGATGAATACTTGAATCTTGTCGGTTTGTCCTTAAAGATTGGGACAGAGTATAAATTCTGGATATCTTGGCTAATTTATAAAAATAAGACAAGTTTGTCTGCTGGCTGAATGACTAAAATTGTGATTATCATTGCATACAGCATATCAGGTGGTTTATTCGAAAGCTGCAGGCATTTGATGAAACAATTGTTTGGATAAACAAGGAGGAAGGGCTGTTCCAGTTCCCAATTTCAACCTATCCAGAATTAGATGAATTGAAGGTATGTAATGTATTCTTGAAGATTACTGTTTTGTCGGATGTGACACCATTCAGTAGATAGGTACCAGTATTTCAGAGGAATATGCTGTTTACATCTTCATTATACAGCTGCATTATTTAATGTCCCAAATGTGGCAAGTACCTCGAGTTACACTATATTTTCTTCTTCATTAAATAGGGTTTTAATTATGCAGCACATCAGATTTTCACTTTTCCTTCTAACAAGTTGCATAAAATAAGACATTTTTGACTAAGTAGGATATACCAATCAGAAATTTATAACCCACACAGTTTTATTTTTGTTACCCCCTTATATTTTGTATGCAGGTCATGTGATGGTGCAAACCACTTACAAAATTTGAAATAATAGTGTTATTAAAATGTGAGTATATTTTTATCTACTAACGAAATATTGTTTCCTTTCTTTATGGTCAACAAAATTAAATGAATGCCAAGAAAAGGTTAAAATGAAGAAATGAGCTCTCTTGGCTTGAAATTAAATATAAAAATCTGTGATGTTGTGGAAATTTCTTGTGCCCAGATTTGGAATTAGAATGTCAGAATTAATTTTGGAAGCTATATTTCTTTTGTTGGCTGGTGCTGTTATTTTACCTCTGTAGCAATCCAAAAGGCATCAGATCATGAGCGTGAAAAATGAGTTTAATTGTTGCATGTCTGTTTTTTGCACATTTCATTTTTGTAACTTTATTTATAGTGAAAAATATTTGTTAAGAGGTGGAGCAAATAAATGAGGATTTAAAAAGATTCAAATTCATATGAGAATAGCGTTGTAAGTTACAGATGTTCTTTGTAACTCAGGTTGTAACAGTAATAAGAATAAGGATGAAGTTAGAGGTGCTATTCTCTGTGATGGTGCTTCAGGTTTATGGGGGTAAGGGTGACTGCGGGGAGCTGAACTTAAGATTCAGGTTTGTGACATAATGTTCTGTGTTTCATAAAATTTTGTATATAGCTTCAGTCATAGTCTCTCTTCTTGCATAAAACCATTGATATTGCAAATTTCCATAACCATAAAAAAAGTAAAGCTATCCGTGTAAGAGGCCACGCACATCCATAGGGTTGTGAGACGTTGAGGCTCCTACATTTTCTAGACAGTCGATTTGCAAATGAGCTTCATGAGCTCACAGCCCTTTACCCCCAGGAAGATTCCTGGTACTCATTTCTCATAGAGGCTGAGTTGACTCCAGGGCCATAGTGCAGCTGGAAGTATTAGGTCAACTAAAAATCCCATTACCTCATTGAGAATCAAACTTTTCTTTGTATTCAAACACATATTGGCTTTGTTTGCATTATGTATTGAAAAACATTCCTTGGGTGGCAGTAATGTAGTTTCATCTCCCTAGCTTAATTGATGACAAGAAATTTAAAATTAGTTATGGATTCAAAACCACAAAAATGTGATTTATAATATTTGGATTTATACATAAATATATTAAGAGTGGAGTGTTGCATGTGGTAGTGTAGTTGGTTGAGGCACTATGCTACAAACCGGAAGGTTGTGGGTTCAAGTCCTGATCAGGTTATTTGATTTTTTCCTTTGACCTCATTCTTCCAGCAGCATTATGGCTCTGGAGTTGCCTTAGCCTCTGACAGAAGTGAGTACCAGAATATTCTTGGAATATTTTTGGGGGTAAAGGGTGGCCAGCACGTAGGGCTGACAAGCTTGCCGCAATCTATGAGCCGATTGTCTAGAAAATGTGGGAACCTCACCATCTCACAACCCTATGGGCCTCCATGGCCTGTTACAAGGATACCTTTACTTTTTACTTACTTTACTTTATTAAAAGTGGATAATTACTTGAGGACTTACAGAATTTTTGTTATTGTGTTTATGTTAGGGTAATGTAATAATTGTGGAGCAATATGAAGTATCTCTTTTTATTTATTTTATTGCAGAGTATTATCAATCCATTTGGAGTATTGGTTTTCCTAGTCTATAAATGGCAAAGAACACGGAAAGTATGGCTGGATGGAAATTTTGATGATCTTGTAGCATGCGAGGTTGAAGAGAAAACAGAGGATTTTTACAAGTATGTAAATAATGTATGTGTGTGTGTGTATATATATATATATATATATATATATATATATATATATAGACATTCTGAATGAACTAATACTTATATACAGTTATTACAGCTTCCATACAAGGTGGTATCAGAAGGTTCCCATACTGTTATTGTTGTAACTGTCTTGGTGAAAGAAGACACCAGCAAAATGACAGAAAATGTTGAAAAATTTGAGAACTCATCCACAAAGACCATCGCCATGAGGTTGCAGACACTGTTGGGATCAGTTATGGAGTTTCATAACAGAAAATTTGAACATGCACGGCATTGCCATGAAGTTTGTTCCCCAACTCTTGACTGACGATCAAAAGCAGCGGCGCATAAATGCGTCTTGTGCCCTGAGAGTAGGCTAACAAGGACACAACTTTTACTCATATATGTAGGTTCATAATGGGTGACAAAAGTTGGATTTACAATTATGATTCAGAAACACAGCAACACTCATCACAGTGGAAGAGTCAACAGTCATCAGGAGCAAAAGGACGCAGCACGTCCGGAGCTCAACAAAGAGCATGCTTTTTTTTTTCCTTGAAAGGGATTGTCCACCGTGAATTTGTTCCTGCTAACAGAACGGTCAACTCTGACTTTTACGAGCACTGTTACATTTTGAGACGCTTCAGAGATAGTGCATAATGAGAAAGATTTGAACTTTGGTGCAACCACAACTGGCTCCATCATGACAACACACCCACCCACACATTCCTGTAAACCTCAGAGTTTGTGACTAACAGCAACATGGTTATCATTCCTGATCCTTCCTACTCAGTAGGCTTGCCCCCTTTCATTTGACTTTGTTTCCCAAATTGAAAATGAAACTGAAGAGACAATGTTTTGAAACAGTGTCTCACATCCAAAGGGGAATTGCAAGCGGTATTCGACAGCATTAAGGAAAATGGCTCCCACAGTGCTTCTTAAGCATGGAAAAAATTATGGGATTGCTATATACATTCTTTTTGGACCTAATCCAGGAACTTTCCGATAGTGAATAATCTTTTTGCTTCTTAGCTGTATATTTCAACCTTGTTCACTTGTTACATCTGTGTATGTGCATGCATACTTGCATACCCTCATGTCAGTAGATAAGCCAATTAGGTTTTTCAATTTTTCTATTTTTATAATTACATTTTATGCAAGGAAAGAAGAGAAATTTGAAAATATGGCAGTTTGAGAAGTTGGAATGAGCTAAAACTGGTATTTTGGACAATGTTCATTATCTCAGGTTTCTTCAGCCACAACATTTTGGAAAGTCCTTATTTTTACTTCATCACTTGACAGGACAATAAGGATTCTTATTCTGCAGGGTCCTGAGGCAGTGTTCACATACTATCTTTCTCATTCCAAAATATAAGGGAAATATTTTAGCCTGATGAACAACTATTAGCTATTCAGGAATGCTTCCCTTACATGGAGTCAGTAAATTATTCTAAATATTGGGTGAAAATCCAAGTGGATAACCATTCTCATCTTTTATTGAGTTGCATGATACTTTTGGACTGGAAACCATTCTTGCATTCTTTCTATACAAACTGTTGATATTTTTATTTGTAATGTTTCTTTTGAACTAATTAAAGTTTTTTGTACATACCCTATCTTATGTTCCTGAAATTTCTACTAGTTTCACACCTTAATGTTCAGGCAGTTTACATTTGGTTTTCATGGATTTTGCACCCATTGCAGTTAGCCTGTCCCCTTTGATCTAATAATTTTGAGCACTTATCTGTAATCTTTATATGTTGCATCCTGTTATGTTTAATTCAAAATGAGTATATTTATATTTTTTGCCACAACAGTTCATGTAAATATGCTAACATAGGTTGTTTTCACTAAAATATTGTCGCGTATCGGGCGTATATCGCGACAACTTCTCGATGTACTTGATGTAGCGAATTTTATTTCACATTCGCACTTAAGTCACCAAAATTACAGATTTATGATTACTGCTATCTGCAGTATCACAATTAGTACGCTCCAAATGCCACAGTACAACTGACTGGCTGACTGACTCTGAATACAACTCGGCGACTGTTACAGTACAACTGACTGGTAGCTGCTGTGAAGCTCACTTATATAGCTGCAGTGTTTGCCGGTTGCATAATGAGTGCCACGTCACAGTAGGGAGTTGATTACGGGTACCTAGCGTTGCGCGTTACGTCACCGTGGAGGGGAGTGGCGGGGTAGGAACTCGCCTATTACCGTAGTAACGCGAGCGTTACGTTACCGCCACGTACCGCTGGGGAGGTAGGGGTGATCCATAGCTCAACATGTCACACTGCTCCCTCCTTAAGGCTGTTCGTCCTGAATAGCCTAACGGTGTATCCCCGTTCCTTTGCTTCGGAGGCTGTTCTTGCAGCATCTTCTTTGTCCATTACATCCGCTCCCTTCTTAAGATCGACTCATCTCGAGCGGTTTCCTTTCAGCTCGCCAGAAGATCCAGTTGTGTCCCATTCATCCATCACTTTCATTCTTCCTTGGGAGGCCCGGTACTTCTACACCACCGGTTCCTCCTCTGCTTGAAGTATCTTTTTCCGTTTTGGAGGGGGTCGTCCCCTCCACGAGGTCAAATCCTTCATCAGGTCTTCCGTCGGAAATTTCTTACATCGACGTAACAGCTCTTCATGCGTCGTTTGCACTCGCTGATGTCGTCATTCCTCCTGGACTTCTAGCCACTTGCTGGCGCGAGACCGTGGCGCCAAATCCTTTCTCCGGCATCCGAAGGTTCCCTGGGGAGTTTCCTTCTTGAAGTCATNGCAATGGGGCCCTCTTCTTGTTGTGCCGCCGCAGGTTTCGTGTCCACTGGGCAGGCCACCGTCTCCTTTTGGGTAATCGGCATCAATTGATCTTCAGGTTCACTGACCGGTATCACTATGGGGACCTCCTCTTCTTGTGCCGTGCCCACTACATCCTGTTTTTCGCTTGGATTTGTCTCCATTGAATCTTGGCAGGCTGTCGTCTCTTCCTGCCAGGCATTCGTATTGGTTTTCAACCTCTTGGCTCGCATGGCGGCCGTCCTGGCTTCGATGGCTTTCGTCTCTGCCTGGAAGGCTTCTCTCTCTGCAGCCATCGAATCTCGCCAGGCCTGTCTGTCAGCCTCCCATCCTGCCATGAAATCCTTATGATCTTTCCTCCTATTGGCTTCCATTTCTACCCTGTCTTTCCTTCTCTCTTCCTTCCAATCGGCATACAGTCTGGCCGCAAATTGCTCCTGGGCGAACAGCAGACGTTCCATCATCTGTTCCATGTCCATGTTGCAGCAGTAAAACACTCGATGCACAATAATTCAATTATTTGTCAGGCGTGTTTAAGTTCGTAAAAATTCTGACACCAAATTATCACGTGTTTTGAGTACGAATCTCGTTGATCACGTGTGTAAGTCCTAATCCCACTTCTGACACCAATGTAACGTGCTTCGTTACTGAATAGGCCGTAGAGACGGTTAAATGGGTTTATTTAACAATCTACAAATAACGGCTATAATTAATGATCAAAATATTACGGGTTTCCACACTTTACAAACCCTACAACAAAATCTCTTAACACAATCTTCACTTCTCTTCGCGTACTAATAACGCGGGAGCTATACAAGTCTCCATGAAATACACACTCCGAGTATAACTGTACTACAGCACTCACTATGTCTGGAAAGCACACAATAAGTCTTCCGCTCGCTGACTTCTTAGTTATCGCACACTCGCAGGCTGCTATGTTTCGACTCGGCGACTGTTACAGTACAACTGACTGGTAGCTGCTGTGAAGCTCACTTATATAGCGGCAGTGCTTGCCGGTTGCGTAATGAGTGGCACGTCACAGTAGGAAGTTGATTACGGGTACCTAGCATTGCGCGTTACGTCACCGTGGAGGGGAGTGGCAGGGCGGGAACTCGCCTATTACCGTAGTAACGCGAGCGTTACGTTACCGCCACGTACCGCTGGGGAGGTAGGGGTGATCCATAGCTCAACATGTCACAATATTAATGTGACATATTTCGACCCTTATTGGTTCATCATCAGGTGTATCGCTTTGGGCTTAACACTGAGCTTTTTGTTTAATATGGATCCATTTCCTTTCTTTAATTTGACAATATGATGTGTGATATTGCTTAATAACAAAACCTCTTGTTATTTACTCTTCAGTTTAAACTGTAATGGCATAATAATAAACACACACATACACCAAATGTCAATGCCCTGAGTGGGATTCGAACCCATGATTCCGGCTTCCGAGTGAGCAAAGACAGTGCATGCCTTAGACCACTGAGCTACCCTGACTGGCGCTTTACCTTTTATCTTACTTAATATATAACTTATGAGTTTGTTTCCTTAGTGACAATTTCTCTCTACATTTTGCAACCACCAGATAGTTGTCACTATTACAGTCAACTTATTGTATTGTATTGTATTGTATTTATATTTGTTCAAGAAATCCAAAAAAGGATATAGAACATGTCACAGAACTAAATATAAAACAGGATACATGCATAAATTACACGACTAGATAGTACAATGAATCAAACAATAACAAGTTTCAAAGATCCAAAAAA